>NC_036854.1:17093246-17184935 GCF_002910315.2 Salvelinus sp. IW2-2015 | reverse complement strand
GGGTAGAGTCTTGTGAGTGTGCATAGAGCCAGTGCAAGATAGGGTCAATGCAGGTACTGTAGCTCGGGTAACCATTTGATTAATTATTTAGCAGTCTTATGGCTTGGGGGTAGAAGCTGTCTCAGAGCCTGTTGATTCAAGAGATGCGGTACCATTTGCCGGACGTTAGCAGAGTGAACAATCTATGGCTTGGGTGGTTGAAGTCTTTGGCAATGTTTCGGGCCTTTCTCTGACACTGCCTGATATAGAGGTCCTGGATGGGTACTGGGCTGTCCGCATCACCCTCTGTAGCGCTTTGCAGTCAAGGGCAGTGCAGTTGCCATACCAAGCAGAGATGCAGCCAGTCAAGATGCTCTCAATGGTGGAGCTATATAACTTCTTGGGGATCCATGCCAAATATTTTCAGCCTCCTGAGGGGGAAAAGGAGCTGTTGAGCCCTCTTCATCACTATGCGGGTGTGTGGACCATGTTAAGTCCATAGTGATATGGACACCAAGGAACTTGAATCTCTCAACCTGCTCTACTGTTTCCTACCTTCACCATTTTAGCCGGCCCGTCAGGAAGTTCAAGATCCAGTTGCAGAAGGAGGTTTAGTCCCAGGGTCCTGAGCTTGATGATGAGCTCGGTGGGCACTATAGTGTTGAATGCTGAGCTGTAGTCTATGAACAGCATTCTCACATAGTTATTTCCCCTCTTATCGTGGTGGGAGAGAGCAGTATGAAGTGCTATTGAGATAGCGTCATCTGTGGATCTGTTGGTGCAGTATGCGAATTGGAGTGGGCCGAGGGTGTCTGGGTTGATGTGTGTCATGACCATCCTTTCAAAGCACTTACAGGCTGGGAATTGGAGAGATTGAAAATGTCCGTGAAGACACTTGCCAGCTGGTCTGCGCATGTTCTGAGTCAGTCTGGGCCGGCGGCTTGTGAGTGTTAACCTGTTTAAAAGTCTTACTCATGTCTGTCAAGGAGAGCGAGATCACGCAGTCGTCCGGAACAACATGGGATCTCATGCATGACTCAGTGTTGTTTCCCTCAAAGCGAGTATAAATGGCATTTCGGTCGTTTTGGGACTTCTGCGTACCTGGGCAACTCACGGCTCGGTTTTCATTTGTAATCTGTTATTGTCTGCAAGCCATGCCACATCTGATGAGCGTCGGAGCCAGTGTAATAGGATTCTATCTTTCTCCTTTATTGTATTTCTTCATGTTTGATAGCTCATTGGAGGTCGTAGTGGGATTTCATGTATGCGTCCATGTTTGTGTCCCGTTCCTTGTAAGCAGTAGCTCAAGCTTTAGCCCAGCACTGATACTGCATGTACATACATCACTATAATGATCTACAGTGTTTTGTCTCTCATATGCTGTGAGCAAAGACAAATTTCATGTCGGACTTGGTCAAGTTGGTTTGATGGTCCAGCATGATCTAGCCAGTTTAATTTGACAAAATTACAATCATGAAGCAGCATGATGATGCTTGCTATTTGCGAGCCATTGAAAAGTGGTCACTGGAGACAAGGCATAT
The DNA here is from genome assembly GCF_002910315.2 of Salvelinus sp. IW2-2015. Lineage (NCBI taxonomy): Eukaryota > Metazoa > Chordata > Actinopteri > Salmoniformes > Salmonidae > Salvelinus > Salvelinus sp. IW2-2015. The sequence continues at coordinate 17,183,415 of NC_036854.1, read as the reverse complement.
GGGCCAGTCAGAAAGAGTCCATGGATTAGTGCCTAGCCACCAGTGTTTTCTGCATCCATGTGAATGTTAATGTCCTCGGTTATTGTATGTCACCCATACACAACCCGCAGATCTCTAAAGCAAACACTGTAGGTGGTTAGGGCTCAACCACCCACCACCCTAAATGTAACCTCTGGGTACGAGCCTGTGTTAAGTTAAGGCATGCGGGTCATTGCAATTAGGCAGATGGTATTCATTCAAGGGAAACAGATTAAATGATTACTGGCTCCTAGGCTTTGGGAACCTGGACTGCGGTGGGCTGGGGTGGCAAACATGTCTGTTTGTTTTAACAGTTGTGTATGTCAGCCCTGGTCATGTACAAAATTGGGAGGCTTCTCACAGGTACGGCCAGACAGGTACATTAGTGTAGTTGTGAGACTTTGGTCACACAGGAAATAACCCATAGACAGAGCGTTTGCTGCGTTGATCGTTGTTGAGTTGCTGTTCTTCTGGTTAAATGTTAGTGCCAGCATTTTGCATTCCACAGTATTTTCTTGTAAGACTGAAGTCTCAAAAATATCCTCTCGAGTCAAATTACAGCTCTGCATTTTCCCCGCCATCAAATGTTTCCCCTGATTTGCGCTGGCTGTCATTTCACAGAAAAACTTCTCCTGTCTCCACAATTATATTTTTGTGACAGTGTTTATGGTTGACTGTTTGCATTCTGCTGGCTGATTGGGCAGTTGGTGTGCCTGGAAGGTGGGGAGGTTTGCTTGTTTTGATGGGCAGAACACAGGAAGTTATCACAGGAAGTGGGGTGGTCTGAACAACTCAGAGTGAGATACAGAGGTGGTTGGTGCTGTTTAAGATGAGGGAAAACAATAATTGTTTTTAAGAGCATGGCCTTATTTCCATTACAGCATATTGGATGACTGTAATTCATATTCCATTCACCCAGCTTAATGCAACATCGATAGGTTTAGGTAACTAGATGATAGTCGAATTTTCCCTACACCCATCATGAGGTTACTTTATATATTTAATCAAATAAAATGTTATTTGTCACATGCGCCGACAAAAATTGTCACAGGTGTAGACCTTACGGTGAAATGCTTACTTACAAGCCATTAACCAACAATGCAGTTCAAGAAATAGAGTTAAGAAAATATTTACTAAATAAACTAAAGTGAAAATAAAATTACATAACAATAACTAGGCTATATACAGGAGGTACCGTACCGAGTCAATGTGCGGGGGTACTGGTTAGTCGAGGTAATTTGTAAAGTGACTACGCTTAGATAATAAACAGTGAGTAGCAGCAGTGTAAAAACAAAGGGGGGGGGGGGTCAATGTAAATAGTCCGGGTGGCCATCTGATTAATTGTTCAGCAGTCTTATGGCTTGGCGCTCCGGTACTGCTTGCCGTGTGGCAGCAGAGAGAACAGTTTATGACTTTGGTGACCTGAGTCTTTGACAATTCTTTGGGCTTTCCTCTGTTACCGCCTAGTATATAGGTCCTGGATGTCTGGAAGCTTGGCCCCAGTGATGTACTGGGCCGTACGTACGCACTACCCACTGTAGCGCCTTATGGTCAGATGCCGAGCAGTTGCGTTACTAGGCGGTGATAAGCACAGACTAGAGCTGCCCAGTGACACGAGCCCACCAGACAAGCTAAAGACAAGTAACACTGAAATATACATGAGAGCATCAGCTGTTCCGGACGACTGTGTGATCACGCTCTCCGCAGTTGATGTGAGTAAGACCTTTCAACCGGTCAACATTCACAAGGCCGCAGGGCCAGATGGATTACCAGGACATGTACTGACATGTGTCTTGTCGTTGTCGGTAATCAGGCCTACCACTGTTGTGTCGTCAGCAAACTTAATGATGGTGTTGGAGTCGTGCTTTACCACGCAGTCGTGGGTGAACAGGAGTACAGGAGGGGACTGAGCACGCACCCCTCCCAGTGTTGAGGATCAGCGTGGCAGATGTGTTGTTGCCTAACTTTACCACCTGGGGGTGGCCCGCCAGGAAGTCCAGGATCCAGTTGCAGAGGGAGATGTTTAGTTCCAGAGTCCTTAGCTTAGTGATGAGCTTTGTGGGCACTATGGTGTTGAACGCTGAGCTGTAGTCAATAAAGAGCATTCTCACATAGGTGTTCCTTTTTTCCAGGTAGGAAAGGGCAGTGTGGAGTGAGATTGAGATTGCGGCATCTGTGGCTCTGTTGGGGCGGTATGCGAATTGGAGTGGGTCTCTGGTTTCTGGCATGATGGTGTTGATGTGAGCCATGACCAGCTTTTCAAAGCACTTCATGGCTACCAACATGAGTGCTACAGGGCAGTAATCATTTAAGCAGGTTACCTTCGCTTTCTTGGGCACAGCGACTATGGTGGTCTGTTTGAAACATGTAGGTATTACAGACTCAGTCAGGGAGAGGTTGAAAATGTCAGTGAAGACACTTGTCAGTTGGCCAGCACATGCTTTTGAGTACACATCCTGGTAATCCGTCTGACCCCACGGCTTTGTGAATGTTGACCTGTTTAAAGGTCTTGCTCACATCGACTATGGAGAGCGTGATCACACAGTCATCTGGAACAGCTGGTGCTCTCATGCATGCTTCAGTGTTGCTTGCCTTGAAGCGAGCATGGAAGACATTTAGCTAGTCTGGTAGGCTCGTGTCACTGGGCAGCTCGCGGCTGGGTTACCCTTTGTAGTCCGTAGTATTTTTCAAGCCCTGCCACATCCGACGAGCATCAGAGCCAGGGGAGTGGGATTCAATCTTAGTCCTGTATTGGCACTTTGCCTGTTTGATGTTTCGTCTGAGGGCATAGCGGGATTTCTTAGAAGAGTCCGGATTAGTGTCCTGCTCCTTGAAAGCGGCAGCTCTACCCTTTAGCTCGGTGTGAATGTTGCCTGTGATCCATGGCTTCTGGTTGGGAAATGTACGTACGGTCACTGTGGGGATGCAGTCGTCGATGCACTTATTGATGAAGCTGGTGACTGAGGTGGTATACTCCTCAATGCCATTGGATGAATCCCAGAACATATTCCAGTCTGTGCTAGCAAAACAGTCCTGTAGAGTAGCATCCGCGTCATTTGACCACTTCCATATTGAGGGAGTCACTGGTACTTCCTGCTTTAGTTTTTGCTTGTAAGCAGGAATCAGGAGGCTCAAATTATGGTCAGTTTTTCCAAATGGAGGGTGAGGGAGAGCTTTCTATGCATCTCTGTGTGTGGAGTAAAGGTGGTCTAGAGTTTTCTGGTAGAAATTAGGTAAACCGGATTTAAGAGTGCCTGCATTAAAGTCCCCAGCCACTAGGAGCGACGCTTCTGGATGAGCATTTTCTTATTTGCTTATGGCCTTATACAGCTCATTGAGTGCGGTCTTAGTGCCAGCATCGGTTAGTGGTGGTAAATAGACGGCTACGAATAATATAGATGAGAACTCAATTGGGAGATAGTGTGGTCTATAGTTATCATGAGGTATTCTACCTCAGGCGAGCAATACCTCGAAACTTCTTTAATATTAGACATCGTGCACCAGCAGTTATTGACAAATAGACACACACCCCCGCCCCTCGTCTTACCAGACGTAGCTGCTCTGTCCTGCATGAAGAAGCCAGCCAACTCTATATTATCAGTGTCGTCGTTCAGCCACATCTCGATGCACGAAGAAGCCAGCCAGCTCTATATTATCAGTGTCATCATTCAGCCACGTATCGGTGAAACATAAGATATTACAGTTTTTAATGTCCCATTGGTAGGACAGTCTTAATCATAGATCGTCCAGTTTGTTTTCCAATGATTGCACGTTGGCCAACGCGGGAAGTGGTGGTTACCTACTCATCGGCTAATTCTTACAACGCACCCCACCCTCCTCCCCCTTTTCCTTCGTATTTTCTTCACGCTGATGACGGGGATTTGGGCCTTGGCTTCACAAAGCAGTATATCCTTCGTGTCGGACTCATTAAAGAAACAAATCTTCATCTAGTTCGAGGTGAATAATCACTGTTCTGATGTCCAGAAGCTCTTTTCGGTCATAACCTAGCCTGTGAATGAAAGTTTACAACGTAGGTGCACAGGTCGAGATAAATTTCATTAATCAAGGTGACAGACATTTACACATTCAATACCACCTTGCAGAGTCTTGCCTGTATCTAGCTGATCTAAGGTGTAATCATTAGTCCAATAGTTGCAAACAAGAGTTTCTATTGGACAAATTCAGGTATGTTCATCCCCGTTTCGTTCCGTTCACTTCCATTTAAGAAAAGGTTTACAACAGAATCGGCGAAATGAATACACCCCTGATCACACGCAAACACAGTTCACTTTCATAGCAGCCCGATCGTTGTATAATTCCTTCTCTCATCTACGCACTCTCCTCCTCTCACCTTTTCTCTTCGCTTGTGGACTTCAGTGCACAACACATCGGCTGTCTATGACAAGGCGAAAAAACCTTTCAAAGCCAAACCTTCATATCATAACCGCAACACCTAAATCATTGTCATTAATTCGTTAATGTCAAGTCACCAACATAGCTACTAGAACTAACACGTTAGTAAAACTGCTACAATCACGCAGTACAGTGTACATACCCAGTGGCAATAGATTAATAAAACCAAAAGCGTACCTTGACTTGGAAGAGCTCCAGTGTTGGATAGCCATAGCCCGCTAGATAGCATCCCTCTGTTTGTGCCAGGTGTTTGAGTAGGCTAAACTAGCTAGCTGCATTCACTAGCTAAGTAAGTGAAAGTGAAAAAAATAAGAAATATAGCTAGCTCTCTCTTAATTTGTTCAAAACTGTTCAACTATTGTCTTTCTCTCTATTTGAATCAACTACTAACCATATTTTATGGACTGCAGTGCTAGCTAGCTGTAGCTTGTGCTTTCAGTACAAGATTCATCCTTTGATCCTTTGATTGGGTAGACAACATGTCAGTTCATGCTGCAAGAGCTCTGATAGGTTGGAGGATGTCCTCTGGAAGTTGTCATAATTACTGTGTCTATGGAAGGGGGTGAGGAATTTCACTGAAGAGGATGGTTCTCCTTTTCCTCTTCTGAAGTGCCTCCACTGACTGACTGTAACTGACGACAAACAAACACAAACACACCCTGTCCCCAAAATGACCCACTCAGCTGCAGCCCTCGTCACCACACTCCTGTGTTGTTTCATGCCAACTGACTAAATGGCCTAGTCCCAAAGGAAGTTCATGACCATGCACTCTCTCTACAAATATTTCCTGGTGCAAACAGCTCATGCAACAAGGCTTCAAATAGCTTTCTTATGTGGGAGAGTGCTCTGTGGGGTTAAGAATGTTTAGTGAATTCATGATTGTCTAACGAGGATTGCATTTTGGTTCAGTAGTGCAGGAAGTGGTACTGGGTGACTTTCAGTTTTACACTTTCACATTTTCTATTAAGGAATCATTACTTTTACTCAAGTATGAGAATTGGGTACTTTTCCACCTCTGATTTCAGGTAGCACCTTACATTTCTTATTATTTTTCAGAACTGACGACATGAAGCCTTGGGCAAAATAGTACTAATGCGTGATGATACATTTTGTCCTGTCTTAAATATTGCATGGCCTTCTCAGCCTGCTGGATTGAGCAACTCTCATGCTAAAGCACATGACTCTGTTGATCACGATGAACTACATTTGCAACTGAAAGTTCACGGCTTGTGACTACTTAGATTATTAATGATGTTAAAAAAGTGAACCGTCTGATTTCTAAATCTAGATACGTTCCATATATTGAGATATTTTCCGCGCAAATACATGCTTCTCTGTAAAATAAGCATTGCTTTGGTACGCCAACGGTAACTCATTCTGGGAAACTAAGTGAACCTAGAGAGAGGAGACCACTTCATGTGTTCTGAGGAAACATTTGCATGAGTATCATCCTTCACGAATAAAGATACTCTTTTCTTTTGTTGTCTTTCATATATATTTTATCTACACAATCTCCAGGGTTGGATCTGATATGGGAGTTATGGGAGGCCTGCTTGTTTACACTGTTTTCATGGTCTTCTCTGTTATTGTTTCGGCTCAGTCATCCAGGAAATCCCACACACTGTTTTCTTAGAGATGAGAGTAGCAGATAGTAATTTTGTCCAACCAAAATCACAGCATAATTACAAATGTAAGACTTACTGAGCTTGCTGTATCACTAAAGTTATTGCTTGGTTATGTATTACCTTTCTATTAGCATCCTGTGCAGTGTACTCTGGGTAAAACGTTACAAAAGACATTTAAAATAGGCTTATGAAGATCAGAAGACAATCCACAGGGCTGTTGTCTTATTCGCTACAGAATGTTCTCCCACTTCCTAAACCAGGGGTTCTTAAACCTTTTCAGCTCAAGACCCAAATGAGAAATTGACCGTCTTCCCATGACCCAAAATCATCCGACAACGACACAAATTAAGAATAAATAGTGTGTGATTGTAGATGTATTCTCATATCTGGCGACCCACCTCTCACATGCCCAGGGCCCAATTTGGGTACACACCCATAGTTTAAGAAACCCTGTCCTAAATCCATTCAGAGGACAGAACAGTGGGTATAGATCTTGAGCCATGGGATATGACAACAGCATATTGGAGATTATTCCTCTCAACCAACAGAACCATACTGACAACACCTCAGACTTTAGAAACGGATGTCTCTGAGGCACTGATGATATATGAGTTAGGAAAATGAACTTTGTCATTTCATAAGGAATGACGATGTGAAGAATGTGCCGGGAAATGTGCCAAAACCACAGTTCATAGATACTGACTCACGTCATGGACAGCTTCTGATTTACTCGAAGACACATTGTGAAACACTTATAATTTGTAGCCACTCAAATATGATTTCCAAAAATGTGCCCTAAAAAAGTAATATACTCTTCATGAACGTTAGTGTCATTCTAGGTGGAAAGATTCAAGTTTTGTGCGAGCAGTGTTTCAACAAGACTGTCGAGATGTTATCCTGCTCTTCCTCTAGTGTCTGTGTGGATACACTTAAGCTTGCCAAGCCCATGACATTTGATCAATGGCCAATGGTACAGGAAATTCCAGTCTGCTCCTCATAGGCATCGGGCATTTGGATGTAAAATTACATTCTTTCATTTAATTATGGAAGATGTGTCCCTCTGTCTAGCAAAGGTTGACTTACGCATCACAGCCACCTTTAGTTCGATTCATCCATCTTGTTTATCTCTAGTAATAAACATGTTTTATATCGGCAGTAAGTGGTTTATAAGACCTTCCTTCATCCACAATATCACCCCAAACGGCCACAATCCTTCCAACAGCATTCTATCTTCATCTAATGTTCACCTCAATGTAATATAAACATATTCATAATGCCAGCAAGTATTATTCTATGTGCCTTGTAGTTGCTGCTGCACACATACCACAGATATGAGTAGGCTGCCATTCTATGAATAATGCATTGGCAGTGAGGACTGATTTATATAGCAAACCTTTGAACCTGCTCCAGTTAATCAAGGCGGGTGGGGTTTGGAGAGGAAACGGCTGCATTGTGTGACAGACAGCAGACCCTGGTGGGTTATCTCTCTCACTGGGTTATGCAAACAGCTTCTGACAAACTCTCTCTTTACTTCCCCATGTGTGGGATGCATTTTGTAGTGGGGCCTTGTTCAACATGGCATAACTGCTACTGAGGTCCGCCAATACATCCCAAATGGGAATGTGTGAGCCGAGCCAACGCCTTACATGCAATACAAAGGCTTTAAGAAAGATGAGGTGCCATCACCCTTTTAGAGAAACGTATCATTGTCAGAGAAACAATATAACAGGCTTGTTGCCTACCAATACTCCCATATTGCTCCTCCAAAAGAAGCTTGGCCTCCAAAAGAGAATGGACCATATAACCAGTGTGGATAAGATCCCTTACCTAAATCAAATATTGTAGTGAATGAATTATTTATACATGATTATTGCATTCAAGACACCTTGCATAAATCTCATTACGTGGCAAAACGTCTCCCCTATGAAATGGCTGTCTAAATCAATCCACATTTTGCGTCTCTAATAAAAACTAGCAAATGAGGGGCGTAATATTCTCGCTGACAAAATTGAATAAACAGTCTGTTTTCAATTCTGAATCATTAGACGGTATTAAGGTGGAACATGTTTTTGGCATGGAGGTTTCGTTGGAGCTATAAGGAATGAGAAAATAACCCAATGCAGTAAAAGGGTCAGTGAGTTAATATTTGGACTATTTATTGTTCTGCGACATTCTTATACTTTTTTCTCTCCCTGCACTTAAAGAAATCTGAGCCTCATTTAAAAATCCTGAGAGAGACAATTGAATCTCTAAACAGTTGCAATTCATTGTACTACAGACAGGAGATAATTTACAGCGTTTTCAGGACTGTTTAATCATCCTACAGTGGTGGATGGACCAAACAGAGCAGAAGAGAAAGGTATCAGTGTGACAATCAGATCAGTCAGACAGAGACGTGGGGTTATGGAGATGAGTAGAATACAGGGGATGTTCTATCAGAGAACGTAATCAGGTTTAAAGCAGGAACCCAGTCATCAACAGTAGGCAGGCTCTGCTAGTAGAGTTAGCCTAATACATTCCTAGTGGCGCAGCGGTCTAAGGCACCTCATTTCAGTGCTAGAGGCGTCAATACAGACCCTGGTTCGATTCCAGGCTGTATTACAACCGGCTGTGATTGGGAGTCCCATAGGGCGGCGCACAATTGTCCCAGTGTCGTCCAGGCAGGGGTAGGCCATCATTGTAAATAAGAATTTGTTCTTAACTGACTTGCCTAGTTAAATAAAGGTTAAATGAAATAAATGTTTAAAAAATATATATAATCCCACTCTCCTGCTGTTATGCAACAGTTCATTACCATAGTGGGTCGGAAATGTCTACAACTGATGTTTTATTAATATAGTAATGCAACCTATTTCACTATAACAATACTTTGGCCTTGATATAAGTAAGAGTCCAAGCCACTCCCAATGCTTTTGCCCATTTGGTGTGCACTGTGGGACTGTGACAGTCCAACATCAAATCACATTAGCAGTGAATTATATTATTTTCATCTTCCACATCAGATGTCTATTGTGTTAGCGCTGAAGTGCATTCCTCAGCGCCCACTTGTCTCCCTCTCCTGGGGCGTGAGCCTCTCTAGGGCTGATGGAAATGGGTTAATAGTGTATAGGAAGAAGAAGAGATGAATGTTTAAGTTGAACAGGTTCAAACTCACCTTAATTTGTATGGACATTGGAAAGATGATGGTTATGTTGATTTTTACATGAGGATTTTGGGGACTGAATAAATCAAAGGCTTTGTACATAATATGTATCATACAGTGCCTAGTAAAAGTCTACAAACCCCTTATTAAAAAGCTTGCACATTTTGCTGCCTTTAAATTTAAAAAATTGTTTTATTAAATTGCCCCCCCCCATCTTGATTGCGTATGTCTTCACACACCAGAGTTAATAAATGGTGGAAGCACCTTCGGCAGCCATTACAGCTATGAATCATTTTGACTGAGATTCTAGCAAATTGCTCAATTTGGTTGGTAATCATTGATGAACAGCCTTATTCAAACCTTGTCTCTGATTTACAAGCATATTTAAGTCAGGACTGAGACTGGACCACTCAGGAACACTAAACATCTATTGGAAAAGCCACTCTGGTGTATCTTTAGCATTATAATGTGTGTAATTTTCCTGCTAAAAAAACAAAACTCTATCCCAGGGTTAAGTATTCAGAAGACTGAGGCAGGGTCTCTAACGTCTTACCTGGGCTTTGCTCCTTTCATATTTATTTTTATCCTGACAAACTCCCCAGTCCCTGCTGGTGACAAGCATACTCATAACATGATGCTGCCACCACAATACTTGATTAACAAAATTGCATTCACTCAACAAATCCACTCCAAACCATCCATTCAGTTTGCAACAAGCCCATTAAGTAATACTGCAAAGAAATTCACTTTTTGGTCTAAATTACATTTTTGGGTCAAATCCAACACAATACAACACAGAGTGAAACCCTCTATATTCTTTCACTTTGAAAATGCGGAGCAGGTTGTGTAGATCGATAGAAACAAAATTGAATCTCTTTATAGATGTAATTTTAAGGCAGCAACATATGAAGACAGTGCAAAGGGTGTGTAGACTTTTACTAGCGACTGTAATAAAGTAACGCAAGTCTTCTTAGTAGTTCAGATGTTATTATATTATTTCTACAAAATTGGAGTATTAAGTGATTATTAAGAATAACACCAGGAGATGCATCTTCAACAGGGATCAGTGGTGTAGCAGAGGGAGGGTAAATGCACATAAACATGTTTATATATCTTTTTTATTTTGAGCGAGCTTTTTTCCACCTAACGAGGAAAAATGCATCGCAAACATAGGAGCATTACTTGATTCATCGCAAACGGCAATTAGCATTTACCTATATATATATTTTTTTTTTACACTGAATCACTGACAGGGATGTAATACAACAAAAATGTGACCTACAGCAACACATACCAAATGGAATTGGTCTACAGTATGGAATGAGAAATCCTCAGAGGGCTAAGATTGCAAGCCAGAAACCAGTGTTTTGGAGAGAGATAAAGATCTCATACCAGGCATTCTGGACCACCACCACCGGCACCACTGACACTCCAAACATCCCAAAAAGCTGGTTGTTACTGTGTGTAGTAACAGTGGCGGACATACCAGGGACCGATGGAAAGGGGAGGCGCTAAACATAACCACAGAACACTGGAAGCACAGTGAAAGCTGGTTGAGAGAATGCCAAGAGTGTGCAAAGCTGTCATCAAGGCAAAGGGTGGCTACTTTGGAGAATCTCAAATATAAAATATATTTAGATTTTTTTGGTTACTACATGATTCCATATGTGTTATTTCATAGTTTTGATGTCTTTACTATTATTCTACAATGTAGAAAATAGTAAAAATAAAGAAAAACCCTTGAATGAGTAGGTGTGTCCAAACTTTTGAATGGTACTGTGCATAGTAGGTACACGGCATCATTGTCATTCCAACTGCAGCTAGCTACAATATTTGATAGAGCCACACTTCTGTCTGAAAATAGGGGAAATAGTAGAGAACTCATGTGAGATGTCACAGGCCCATGGATGATAAGGTGCCACAACAGAGACTGTAAGGTGAGCTCTTAGTACAAAGGAAGTAAGTACCTTGAAGCATGACTGGGTTCTCATAATAACACACAGCAGGGGTAGCTGCTGTTGTTTTAAAAATGAGTCAATCTGTTGAGGTACATTGAGAGGGGCCATTTCTTCTAAATAATACAACATACTAAACAGCCTTTTCTTCTATTGAAACTTTAATCAGATTGGAGTTGTTGCGATCTTGGTTATGTCAAACCTCTCGCTGGTCCCCTTGACAAAAGCTTCAGAGAATAGAGATGCAATAATTCGATTTTGACGTGTTCGGAGTCTTGATGTTAAAAGGCCTGAGAACACCAAAGCTATCTTTCTGTTCTGTGCTGTGTGAGAATGAACGTAGGCGTCCCACGCCTTTCCCAAACCCGTGGAAAAGGAATCTCTATGAGTGTTTTTCAACTTGTGTAATCGGATGTGTACCCTCAATGTAAAAACAAAAGTGCTGACCTGTAAAAACCCAGCTGTGGCCCAGTCGCCAGTATAAACAGGGGTTTTCCCAACGAAAGTAATGACCAAAGTAACACATGCCATGTTTTGCTGGCGGAAACCAAGGAATTTCGTTCTCTGCAGGGCCTGGTTTCTGTTGAAGTACTCCCCTTCCAAGGTTGTGGCCAAAGTAAATAAAAGCAGAGCACTCTCTCGACCTCCATCAAACACATGACTCTGAAACAGCTGTTAGCATTTAGTTGGAAAAACCACTGACATTCCTCACAGCAGAATGTATATGTGTTATGTGAGATAGCAATCAACACACACATTCTTCCAGTGTGGTTACACTCCAGCGATTTCTTCCCTTTCCAAAAGAAAACACAGAGGAACACACCACTGTCTAGGTTAGAATTATGACTTCAGGATATTCATTATGTCTTCCTTTAGTACCAGAATCAAAGCGTTTCTCAAAAAGGCCAAATGACTTCAAAGACTCCATTTGTTTTTCTCAAATTATATGTTCAGTAAGTGGATACTGTTTAAACAGAAACATCAAGCTAATTTAGCTACTACATCAGGGACATACATAGAATGTCATGTATGTGAACATTTTGGAACATTCGGTTGGGCTAAATTGGGTGCTGCAGTATAAGACCCCAATCCACAGGTTCACTTTCTTGTCAGAGAGAAAGAGATTGTTACTTAAATATGTGCTTGGCAGATCCTTTATCCATGGTAATACTGTAACAGAATATAATGAATAGGAGTGCAGTGCATAGCAAATCCACATTGAACTTACTTGGCATGGATCTACCATTGGGAGTATGTAGGCGTTATATACTTAAAGAGAAAACATATGTCATTAGATTCTGTATGGCAGTGGTCGCCAACCGGTCGATCTCGACGCGGTGGACCGGCAAATCTGTGACTAAATCGAGTGCACCTCCTGCGCTGCCCAATCGGATAGCTCAAATCACCGTGGCTACAGAGCTACCTTGACCCTGGCCACAGGCAAGGTTAATAGACTACTAGCCTACGTAAGATTTAATCACTTTTAAAACTATGACCACAGAGAGAATGTCAACAAATACAGCAAAGAGCTGCTGTTTTATGAGTTCATGTTTAAGTTTATATTCAGCACTGTCACTGTTTTTATGCTCCGGCTGCAGCTGCAGCAAATTATTATTATTATTATTAGCAGCTCGTCGTGTCGATTTTAATATTAAGGAATATTTAACTTTCTCTGGTCATAGGAACAACATGAATTTGTGCATGAGGCAGATGCGGTGTGACTTGCGTTTGGCCATCAGGTGGAAGACGGTGTCCCCTCTCTCTGGTCAGTCTCACCAGAGGAAAGGAAGGAGAGAGCAGGGACCGTGAGAGGCGTTTGGGAAAAATAGTTTTGAACGGTCATCCAACTCGGAATTCCAAGTCGGCAACTCGGGGATCTTTCTAGAGCTCCGACTTTTCGACCTGAAGATCACTGACGTCGTGTTTTGACCTCGTTGACCATCAGATGCAGGTACCATCAGTCCAGTAAAATAAAAAAACAAATTATTTCAATTCATGCTCCACAGTGCCTCACAAGTGCTAAACCAACTGATCTGTTTTGTTATCAAAGCTCGAGTTTTGAAATATAATATGGTCCGATTAACATGTGATAATGTATTAGGCCTACTGCCCAAACCTCATTCCTACAAAACTGTTTGTGTCAGGTTAATGTAAAAAAATATATATATATCTGAGCAGTAGATCTCAGCTTGCTTTTTGACTGCAAAAGTGATCTTGATTCAGAAAAGGTTGGTGATCACTGCTGTAGGGCATGACTAAATGCCTGTCAAAAGTGCTGTCCATCTCTCTCCCTCTCTGAAAGTAATTTAAACAATGACACGGTATTGAGTCATTGATTTAGGGTTTTATCAAAAAGCCGTTAAGGAAATGTCCCAGTGCCCCCCCCCAGCTTGGCCCATTCAAAGGCCAAGCTGATCTCAACAAACAAAGCTTACGGTTCCTCCTTCCGGATCCATTGTGTACATCTTTACTGAATACACAGGACCAGGGGAGAAATCCTTAGATTTGACATGGGGAAGAAGGGAAGACTATTTGATTGTATAGTAATGCTGTTTTAATGAGGGATCCTTTTAAATTGCTTCTGATGGGAGGGTGCCGACTTATGAAGAACAACCAATAGAAATGACTAACTTGAAAAAATGTATAGTGTGCTTTACTGGTAATATGGAAATGATTAAAACAGCACAGTAAACACAGTATACAACAGGAGCACAATGACTGACTGACTGCATGAATTATGTAAGAAGTGGAAGAAATGACTGACTTCATAACACAGCCTTTTTTTGTCATATAACTTTGGGAGCAAAGCCAAGATAGGCACGGGAAATGTCAAAGTGGAATAACAAAGGGAGCGATAGTTGAGCCAGAGGAATCCACAGGTTATTTGACAAATAAACGTAAACAAATGGTAGAACGTCAACCGCCTATGAAATTAAAGATCATTAAACAAATCAAACACTTGTTACACGAGTAGCTAGTTCTACGAGAACCCTCCTATTACTGGGAAACTAGATTAGGATTGTATCTAGGGCTGGCACAATTACCGTATAACCGTGTAACTGACGGTTATGGATGAAGACCGTCATGAAAATAAATAACCGTCATACACGTTTACCTTTTATTTTTTATTTTTCAGCTGACTAAAGACAGGACGGTTGAGTGCGTTTCTGCGGTAACATGGACTCTTAACATGATGAAATGTTGTTGCTCCTTGCTGAAACAAGCAAGGTGTTGTAGCCCTCTCCCTACAGCACCAGCCATAGAAATAGAATGAATAGAACGTGCTTGGACCCTCTAACCCTGGCAATTTGACTGGTAAACTTATTCGTCCACTCGCAATGGCTGCCTGGTATTGTGATGCATTAGTTTCCAAAGTAATGTAGAATGTTCACTCAAACTATGTTAACTGATGTGGCTCATGCAATGGAATGCATTTTTTGTAACATCAGTTGAGTTGAATCAACAAATCCCAGCCCATATTGATGGGTACACTTCTTGCTTTTACTTCCTGCTTTGCTCCTCGCATTTGCCACCAGTAGGGTGACCACATCTCTCGATTGTGCAGAACAGTCCCGCATCTGCAACAAAACAATCATGTCCGCTTATTTTATCAATAAATGAAAACACCACTAATTTACAAAAAACATCTGTCTTGTATTTCAGTCAGAATTCCTATTCATTTAATGAAAATTGGCATTCCAACCTGTCTCTTTTGCAGTCACGTTGCACTTATGACAAGATATATATCATAAAGATGTGGAACTGGTAATGTTAAATACTCCAATCGTTGTTGAGATCTGATATTCTGCTCAGCGCAAGACGAGACGTAGGCCAATGGCATATCGTCAACCAATCATATTTGTCAAATCCTTTCGGGCTTATTTCCAGCTTAACTCCCTGAGACCAACCAGAAATGTTTCTTTGGTCAAATAGTTTGGTCTACATTCGCTTCAATTAGTTCGCTTGGTGCATTGGGAGGGTGATTTGGATCAAATCCATCAATCAATAATTACCTTTCCAAAAGTCAATACTCATTCTAATGTAGCCTCTGTAGTAGAGTCCGCACGTTGTCAGTTCCTCCAGTTAGGCCTTTTCTCCTTAGCTCTCCATTGAATCTCCACAGGTTCCAGTCTCTGTGAAGGGAGGGTTCAGGTCCGTCCTCGGGAAGAAGGCGGCAGTGTAAGTATCCGAGTCAGGTAGGTATCACTAGAGAGTGGAAAGAGAGACTTCTTCTTCTTCTGGTATATTGGCGATCACACAATTTAATGTGCATCCCGTCATCTACTATGCAGGATGGAAACAGGATTCCCCCCAAAAAACTGAACAAACTACCAAAAAACTACCCAATAATAAAAATACAAATAAAACTTTTCTGTGAAAAAAGAAAACAGATCTGATCCCCTCACAGGCTAAAGGGAAAGCTAGGAGGGTGGGTCTTCCGGCGCCAGTACCCTTTGCTAGTCTTCAGATGTAAAATCCTTAAGTCCCAAAAACTTTTCTGCCGCAGCCACAATGATGTTCACTTTCTTAGACTTCTTTGAGACTTGTGCCGTACAGTTTATAACTGTGGCAGTGAACGCATCTAAATCCACCTTTTTAACACACAGGGTATCTTTTATCTGGCAGCAAACATTTACTACAGGCTGTGGTGTATCCACTACCATCTCTTCACTAACGTCACTTGTTTTCTCAATTATTTGAATCGCCTCCGCAAAGGAGATTCGATTGACCTCTCTATCTTTTGCAACCTCAATTTCCTTCAACTTTACAGGGCACTCCAGAAACTCAGGTTCATGATCTCCACCACAATTGCAACACCGTCGTCCTTCTACACACCTTTCTTCAATATACTCTGTCCCTCTGCACACACTAGAAACATGGCCAAATCCTTTACAATTCTTACACTGCAGTGGTTTGGGGACGAGAGCTCTTACGGTGTATCTTACATAACCAAGCTTCACATGTGTAGGTATTTGCTCTTTATCAAAAAACAACAGGATCGACAGACTTTCTTTTTTTTCACCCAGCGGATCAGACGCCAAGCACCAACCACACCAGGAATTCTCCTCAGGTATTCAATCTGAACATCCGTTGTCACCGCAGGGATGACTCCTTTGACGAGTGCTCTACTCCGTCAAAACACAAAACTTCTGGTGTCCAGATTCTTTTGAGGCCCACTGCAATTTTCCTCTGCTCTTCAGAAATACAACTCTGACAGACTCCACTTTTGCAAGTGCCTCAAACACCTCAAACTGTTCTCCCACATATGCATCCTTACTCAACAAACGCATCCCAAGAAGAAGTGATTCCTTATCATTCACACACGTATCCTCCACTCCAATTTTAGACAATTTCAACTACTGTCACCCATTCAGAACATTCGTCTTCACCATTCGTCTTCGCGTCGCTTGATTCGAACTTAGCATCCACTTCCACCATCTTCCCATTTACCGCTGTGTCGGCCGAAACCGTCATGCTGCAATGTCACCTCTCAATTTGGGTTAGAGCATACCATTGGCTAGATTAATAGATAGCAAGTGTGAGAATTCAGGACATGTGTTTACTGGTAGCACACGTGAGATTTCACACTTCAATTATTGAGCACACAGCACTCGTGAATAGGTTGTCACAGCAAACACATTTCAAAACATGTGAACACAGCAAACGTGGGAGAAAAAGAGGAAGCTCTTTGTCACCTGCTTTACATAGTGACAATGGATCCTCTTATATAAATGTCTATGTAACAGACACTCTTTTGTTTATTGACTTACTGTTAGTATGAAGGAAGTAGGAAGTTTGACAAATGACTCTCAAATGACTTATTGCCATAGTTTTGAATGTCTGCGTGAGGTGTGTAACAGATCGAGACTGTTAGTATTCCATCATAAAATATCCCAGGCACATCCAGCAGTAGTTACACCTGAACAAACACTCTTTCATGTGTTGTACAATTTGAAACCAAAAAAGTCACCCGTCACAATATTCATTACACTTAATTAATGAGGTCATTGAATAAATTGTATGCGTTGCAAATGTCAACCTATAACAAGCTATAAGTGCTACAACCCATTCAAACTGTGGGCTACAAAACAAACTCAGACTGTTATAGAACATTTCCCCCCAGAATTCAGAGCATGACATACACAGAGTAGCCTACGTGAAGGCCCAATGTGTTCCAATTGAACCCAGAGAAACCCAAAGTGAGAGGTCTGTAGTAAGTCATGCATGCTAATTGATAAGCAGTTCAGGCTGGTGACCGGGCCAACATGGGGGATGTAGACACAGTTGACTACTCTCTGGCCGGCTGGCTGGGTGGCCCGCTGGTAGAGTAGAGAATGAGTCAGAAGCAGACGGCCTGGTGTGGCCGGACGGCCTGTCTGCGACCTACCGCCAGTCAGCCCAGCACCCTCCCTCCCTGCCATGGTCTGTTGGGCAGGGCACTGCTAACACTGGGCTTTTACTGGGTTAGTGCCGATACAGACTGACAGTCTTACGCAACGCTTCCATTATTTCAAGCAGGACAGCCGCAACACACTGTCTGCAGGGGATAGAACAGGACGACCTGAATTAAAGATGCATGTAA
Source organism: Salvelinus sp. IW2-2015 (assembly GCF_002910315.2). Classification (NCBI taxonomy): domain Eukaryota; kingdom Metazoa; phylum Chordata; class Actinopteri; order Salmoniformes; family Salmonidae; genus Salvelinus; species Salvelinus sp. IW2-2015. The sequence goes on along the minus strand of NC_036854.1, from coordinate 17,165,679 downwards.
GGGATATTGTATTCTATAAATGCCTAAACATTACATTTTTCATTTAATCTTATTTTGATAGGAGGTCAATGTTAAGACCAGGTCTCTTTTCCAGATGAGCTCTGTATAGCACCACAATACACATTAAAAAAACAATTAACACATTCAACTACACATTAATATGCTCAATAAAATACACGTTATTATACACTAAAAACAAAACACAATGGTAAAAAACAAACACATTCTTTAGTTAAAAGGTCTGAAGAATGATTATACAGAACCATTATACAGTACCATTCAATAGTTTGGAGACACCTACTCATTCCCGGGTATTTCTTAATTTGTACTATTCTCTACATTGTAGAATAAAAGTGAAGACATTCAAACTATGAAACAACACATATGGAATCATGTAGAAACCAACAAAATGTTAAACAAATCAAAATCTATTTTATATTTGACATTCTTCAAATTAGCCACCCTTTGCCCTGATGACAGCTTTGCACTCTCTTGGTATTCTCTCAACCAGCTTCAAATGGAATACATTTCTAGCAGTTTTTCGATTACTACATGATTCCATATGTGTAATTTCATAGTTTTGATGTCTTCACTATTATTCTACGATGTAGAAAATTGTAAAATGAAAGAAGAACCCTTGAATGAGTAGGTTTGTCTAAACTTTTGAATGGTAATACAGTGTATATATACACACTATGTCACGTTCTGACCTTAGTTCCTTTTTTATGTCTTTATTTTAGTTGGTCAGGGTCTGAGTTGGGGTGGGCATTCTATGTTGTTTTTCTATGTTTTGTTCTGTTGTTATATTTCTATGTGTTTGGCCTAGTATGGTTCTCAATCAGAGGCAGGTGTCAGTCGTTGTCTCTGATTGGGAGCCATATTTAGGTAGCCTGTTTTCTATTGTGTTTTGTGGGTGGTTGTTTCCTGTGTTAGTGTTTGCACCATACGGGACTGTTTCGGTTGTTTGTTTGTACTTTTGTTATTTTGTTCAGTGTTCTGTTGATTTATTAAATATCTCATTATGGACACTTACCACGCTGCACATTGGTCCGATCCTTGCTACTCCTCCTTCAGACGAAGAGGAAATCCGTTACACACTACTGTTCAAAAAGGGGTGCTTAGAAATGTCCTTTTTTTGAAAGAAAATCATTTTTTTGTCATTAAATAACATCAATTTGATCAGAAATACAGTGTAGACATTATTAATGTTGTAAATGACTATTGTAGCTGAAAACGGCAGATTTTTTATGGAATATTCACATAGGCGTACAGAGCCATTATCAGCAACCATCATCCTGTGTTCCAATGGCACGTTGTGTTAGCTAATTCAAGTTTATCATTTTAAACGGCTAATTGATCATTAGAAAACCATTTTGCAATATGATTTAGCACAGCTGAAAATCTTCTGATAAAGAAGCAATAAAACTGGCCTTCTTTAGACTAGTTGAATCTTTTTTCTTGCCCATTCACCCTCTGAATGGCGCACATGCACAATCCATGTCTCAATTGTCTTAAGGCTGGAAAAGCATCTGTATGTTTTGACAGATGTAAATTGTCTTAAATGTATAAATCAATCAATCTGACAAAGGAGAGCCCCAGGGTGAACTTTAATCCTGTTTGACCTCACCCCCATACATTGAGAGGTGCCGTCGGTGAGTTAGTATCGCTCTGGGTCTGGAGCTCTCATGTAGCACTGAGAAGAATGTACATTCAACATACTGTACATCCCAACAATATCACACGACCACATTTACTGCATATCACTTTAAAATTACAGAGCACTATATGCGTATTCTGCTACTTCTACAAAACGTGACATCGTAACTTTTTCCCAAGACCTGGATCTGACGGTTAGATGTCACGCCCTGGCCTTAGTATTCTTTGTTTTCTTAATTATTTTGTTAGGTCAGGGTGTGACATGGGGAATGTTGTGTTTTTGTAGTGTCTGGTGTGTTGTAAGGTTTAGGGGTTTATTAGAGTAGTTGTTGATGTTTAGTATAAGTCTAGCTGTGTCTATGGTTGAGTGTAGGTATCTAGGAAAGTCTATGGTTGCCTGAATTGGGTCTCAATTAAGACAGCTGGTTATTGTTGTCTCTGATTGGGAGCCATATTTAAGGCAACCATAGGCTTTAGCTGTTTGTGGAATGTCTCCTGTGTCTTTATATGTTGCACCATACGGGACTGTTTCGTTCGTTCGTCGTTCGTTCGTTCGTGTTCGTTCGTTCGTTTTCGTTCGTTTTTTGTAGTAGTACTTGTTCGTTCGTTCTTCGTGTTTCATGTAAGTTGTCGTTCTAAGTCTGTCTACTTTCGTTTTGTTATTTTGTTATCATTTCAAGTATAGTTCGTTTTGTTCTTGTAAATAAATCATTATGTATTCACAACCCGCTGCGCCTTGTCGAATCACTACTCCTCCTCTTCGTATGAAGAGAGAAGAACAACGTTACAAACCACCACCAAATAACCAGAACCAAGCACGTGTGTCAGGGAGAAGACAACGCAAGAAGGAGATGACATGGAGATGTTTGAACGGTGAAGGTTGCCTACACATGGGAAGATCCTGCTGGAAGGATCGCCTCCCATGGGAACAGCTGGACGGCACTGACGAAGAGCAGAGCAACCGAGAAGGACCGGCTTATGAGGACGCTCTAGCACGGAACCGAAAAGCCCGTGAGTACTACCCAAAATTCTTGGGGGGCTTAAGAGGTAGTGGGCCAAGGCAGGTAGGGACCTGCCCCACTCCCAGCTAACGTGGAGAGGGAGTACGGGCAGACACCGTGTTACGCAGTAGAGCGCACGGTGTCTCCTGTACGTGTGTCATAGCCCGGTGCGGGTATTTCACCTCCCCGCACTGGTAGGGCTAGATTGGGCATTGAGCCATGTCATGAGCCGGCTCAACGCGTCTGGTCTCCAGTGCGTCTCCTCGGGCCGCATACATGGCACCAGCCTTAGCATGGTGTCCCCGGTTCGCCTACATAGCCCGGTGCGGGTTATTCCACCTCCCCGCACGGTGGGCGACGGGAGCATTCAACCAGGTAAGGTTGGGCAGGCTCGGTGTCAAGGGAACCAGTACGCCTGCACGGTCCGGTATTTCCGGCACCACCTCCCCGCCCAGTCCAGTCTACCAGTGCCTACACCACGCACAGGCTTCCAGTGTGTCTCCAGAGCCCTGTTCCTCCTCCACGCACTCGTCCTATGTGCGTGTCTCCAGCCCGGTACCACCAATTCCGGCACCACGCACCAAGCCTCCTGTGCGTCTCCAGAGTCCTGTGCATCCTGTTGCTGCTCCCCGCATTCCTGAGATGCGTGTCCCCAGCCCGGTACCACCAGTTCCGGCACCACGCACTAGGCCTAATGTGCGTCCCCAGGGTCCAGTATGCCCTGTTCCTTCTCCCCGCACTAGCCTGAATGGCGTGTCCTTACGCCGGTGCCTCCAGTTCCGGCACCACGCACCAGCCTACAGTGCGCCTATCCGGCCAGAGCCATCCGTCTGCCCACGCCATCTGAGCCATCCGTCTCCCAGCGCCATCTGAGCCATCCGTCTCCCAGCGCCATCTGAGCCATCCGCTCCCCAGCGCCATCTGAGCCATCCGTCTCCCAGCGCCATCGAGCCATCGTCTCCCCGCGCCTCTGCATCTCCCCAGCGCCGTCTGACCATCCGTCTGTCCCGAGCCATTAGAGCCGCCCGTCTGTCCCAGCCGTCAGAGCCGTTAGTCAGTCAGGAGCCCTAGAGCCATTCGTCATCAGGACTGCCAAGCCGCCAACCAGACAGGATCTGCCAGAGCCGCCAACCAGACGAGATCTGCCAGAGCGCCAACCAGACAGATCTGCCAGAGCCGCCAACCAGACAGATCTGCCAGAGCCGCCAACCAGACAGGATCTGCCAGAGCCGTCTCCAGCCAGCCATGAGCGTCAGAGCCGTCAGCCAACCATGAGCGTCCAGAGCCGTCAGCCAGCCATGAGCGCCAAGAGCGTCAGCCAGCCATGAGCGTGCCGAGCCGGTAGCCACCACATGACATCCAGACCGTCAGCCAGCCATGAGCAGCCAGATCCGTCAGCCAGCCATGAGCAGCCAGATCCGTCAGCCAGCCATGAGCCGTCCAGCCAGGATCCGCCAGAGCCATCCAGCCAAGATCCGCCAGAGCAGTCATCCAGCCAGGATCCGTCCCTCAGTCCGGAGCTGCCGTCCCTCAGTCCGGAGCTGCCCCTTATCCTGGTGCTGCCCCTTATCCTGGTGCTGCCCCTTATCCTGGTGCTGCCCCTTATCCTGGTGCTGCCCCTTAGTCCGGTGCTGCCCCTTAGTCCGGTGCTGCCCCTTAGTCCGGTGCTGCCCCTTAATCCAGTGGGGTTAATGTGGAGGGTGGCCATTTGGAGGAGGCTACGTAAGCGGGTAGTGACTATGGTGGGGTGGGGACCACGACCAGTGCCGGAGCCGCCGCCGTGGACGGACGCCCACCCAGACCCTCCCCTAGACTATGTGCTGGTGCGCCCGGAGTTCGCACCTTAAGGGGGGGGTTATGTCACGCCCTGGCCTTAGTATTCTTTGTTTTCTTAATTATTTTAGTTAGGTCAGGGTGTGACATGGGGAATGTATGTGTTTTTTGTAGTGTCTAGGGTGGTTGTAAGGTTTAGGGGGCTTATTAGAGTAGTCGGGTTTATGTTAAGTATAGAAGTCTAGCTGTGTCTATGGTTGAGTGTAGGTATCTAGGAAAGTCTATGGTTGCCTGAATTGGGTCTCAATTAGAGACAGCTGGTTATTGTTGTCTCTGATTGGGAGCCATATTTAAGGCAACCATAGTCTTTAGCTGTTTGTGGGGAATTGTCTCCTGTGTCTGTGTATATGTCTGCACCATACGGGACTGTTTCGTTCGTTCGTTCGTTCGTTCGTTCGTTCGTTCGTTCGTTCGTTTGTTTTGTAGTAAGTACTTGTTCGTTCGTTCTTCGTGTTTCATGTAAGTTCGTCGTTCTAAGTCTGTCTACTTTCGTTTTGTTATTTTGTATCATTTCAAGTATAGTTCGTTTTGTTCTTGTAAATAAATCATTATGTATTCACAACCCGCTGCGCCTTGGTCGAATCACTACTCCTCCTCTTCGTATGAAGAGAGAGAGGAACAACGTTACATAGATACTGTACTGTAGCTGTCCGACAGAACCTTGTGTGTTGCTAATCACATACTTTAATTTTGTTGGGTGTCTATTTCTAAACCACTTTCATAACAGCCTCAAATTGCTGTTCAATAATGACCCTATTATAGTGGAAACCACAATGGTCCATGGTCGCTAGGTTTTTGAAAGGACCTCATTACTCCCTACAAAGACAAGATGTGGGGGAAGAGAACACATGGCCCCACTTATTCAAACCGAGGTCAGATCTCTAGGCCTGGTAAACAGACCCACACAGCTAGCGTGGGAATAGAGCTTCCTAACAACCCTCCAAACACCTTGATGATGAAGGAGGTTTCTCTCTCTCTCTCTCTCATATGTAGCTTTCACTCTCTCTCTCTCCCTCTCCCTCTTACTTTCTCCCTTTCTCTCTATATATCGGTCTTTATCTCTCTCAGTATCTCTATGGCCTAAACCCAAGTGTCACATAACAACAGGTTGGGTCCAGGCCAGAGTCGTGTGCAGAGCTCCTGAAGGCTCGCTGGAGGAAGAGGATGTAATGACACAGTGCATGAATGTGGTTTGGAGCTCGATGGAATGGAGCACGGACACACAGCGCTCCATGTTTGGCTAGTGTTGACTATCGAGCAGAGCTGGACTCACAGAAGCACTCACTGGCACGCCACGCAGGGTGCTTGTCAGGGATGAAAGAGGACCGACCTTCCGTCCTGTGGCTGAGCCTCCATATGTACAGGCTGTACACCAATCCAACCCAGGGCCGGCAGACATGCAAGCCCTAATCCCCAGTGTGGCTGGATGATTTTATGACATATTTCAGGGTCTTCCAGCATAATACAGCCCTTACTCTTGGGCTTCAAGGAGGAAGACGGGGATCTCAGCACATATGATTCGAATGAACTGTGCTATGGGCACGTCTAACCCAGAGGAACGATGATTCTTAGAAAAAAGATTGAAGGAATAGGTCAGGCGGACCAGAATCATTGATCTGAAGTGTTCATCTTGAGCGTGCCCCATCTTGCATGGTTATGTTTGGAATTTCGAGTTCTAATTTCAAGTCATTAGAGTGTCTACACGCCTCTTAGTGATAATAGCTGTAATTCAGACACAGGGGCACAGGGCTGCTGAGGCATCTACTATAGGTGGCTGAGATAGTGTGGGAGGTCACTGACACTCAAAGAGAGGTGGGAATGATGATTAAATGGACTGTGCCTGTTGGCAAACTTCTAGCTTGCTGTGACAGCACATACCCAGCACAAATGAGAGTGCATGACATCATGGAGTCCTGTCAACAACCTTTCTCTGCCTCCCCTGTGCTGTGGTTCACTACTCTATACACACTGTACACTACGACTAGGCCTAAAGCAGACGCGCCTGCTCCCGCTCTCCCTCTCTGGCGCTCAAGGGCGCCAGGCTGCCCTTCATTACACACACCAGTCACCATCATTACGCGCATCTGCGCTCATTGGACTCACCTGGACTCCTTCACGTTGTTGATTGTGCCCTCTATGTCTGTCCGTTCCTCAGTTTTGTTCCCCGTGTCAGCATTATTGCCGTAATGTCGCTTTGTTCCCCCCGTCCAGATGCTGTTCTTGTTTTGTTTGATGTCCGTTTTCCATTAAATGTCCACTTCCTGTACTTGATTCTCGTCTCCAGCGTCGGTCCTTACACCATAGCCAATGAACTTATACTGTACATGGGCAGGAATTGAAAACAAGCCTATTATGCAATACAGTAATGTTTATGGGATCTCTGTTAGATAAAGTATGAGCCACTATATGGAGTCATAGTCAATTAACTTATACATGGGCAGAAATTGAAGGATACTGTGCTATATTTAAGCGATAAGGCCCGGGGAGGTGTGGTATATGGCCAATATATATGACGCAACGCGGAGTGCCTGGACACAGCTCTTAGCCGTGGTATATTGGCCGTACTGTATATCACAAACCCTTGAGGAGCCTTATTGTTATTATAAACTGGTTACCAACATAATTATAGCAGTAAAACTAAATGTTTTGTCATTCCACCATATACCATATCAGACCATATACCATGGCTTTCTGCCAATCAGAAATCAGGGCTTGAACCACCCAGTTTATAATAGAAGATAGCCTACTATGCAGTAAGGTAATGTATACGGGAGCTCTGTTAGATAAAGTTTGAGCTCCTAAAGTCATCGATTCATCCTGGCCGTCTCCTCAGGGCTCACAGAGGCGGAGTGAGGAGGCTCACGTAGGCTTTCCTCGCAGCACCAATAACCATAAACACATGTTTAGGATCTCTCCCCTCAAACGCCATGAATAATATCTCCAGAGAGGAGCTGTGTCTCAAAAGGAACACCTATGTGAGAATGCTAATCATTGACTACAGCTCAGCGTTCAACACCATAGTGCCCTCAAAGCTCATCACTAAGCTAAGGACCCTGGGACTAAACACCTCCCTCTGCAACTGGATCTTGGACTTCCTGACGGGCCGCCCCCAGGTTGTAAGGGTAGGTAACAACATATCTGCCACGCTGATCCTCAACACGGGGGCCCCTCAGGGGTGCGTGCTCAGCCCCCTCCTGTACTCCCTGATCACTCATGACTGCACGGCCATGCACAATCATTACATTTGCTGATGACACAACAGTGGTAGGCCTGATCACCGACAACGATGAGACAGCCTATAGGGAGGAGGTCAGAGACCTGATCGTGTGGTGCAAGGACAACAACCTCTCCCTCAACGTGATCAAGACAAAGGAGATGATTGTGGACTACAGCACGCCCCCATTCTCATCGACGGGGATGTGGTCCAAGCACACCAAGACAGTCATGAAGAGGGCACGACAAAACCTATTCCCCCTCAGGAGACTGAAAAGATTTGGCATGGGTCCTCAGATCCTCAATAGGTTTTACAGCTGCACCATCAAGAGCATCCTGACGGGTTGCATCACTGCCTGGTATGGCAACTGCTCGGCCTCCGACCGCAAGGCACTACAGAGGGTAGTGCGTTTGGCCCAGTGCATCACCGGGGCCAAGCCTCCTGCCATCCAGGATCTCTATACCAGGCGGTGTCAGAGGAAGGCTCTAAAAATAGTAAAAGACTCCAGCCACCCTAGTCATAGACTGTTCTCTCTGCTACCGCACAGCAAGCGGTACTGGAGCGCCAAGTCTAGGTCCAAGAGGCTCCTAAATAGCTTCTACCCCCAAGCCATAAGACTCCTGAAATGGGTACCCAGACAATTTGCATTGCCCCCCCCCCCGTTATTATCTATGTATAGTCCCTTTAATAACTCTACATACATGTACATATTACCTCAATTACCTCGACACCGGTGCCCCTGCACATTGACATGGACTCTGTTCCGGTACCCCCTGTATACAGCCCCGCTATTGTTATTTACTGCTGCTCTTTACTTATTTTGTTATTCTTATCGCTTACTTTATTGGGGGGTATTTTCTTAAAACTGCATTGCTGGTGAAGGGCTTGTAAGTAAGCATTTCATTGTAAGGTCTACACCTGTTGTGTTCGGCGCATGTGACAAATAACATTTGCTTTTATTTGAAACGGCACCCTATTCCCTACATAGTGCATTACTTTTGAACAGAGCCCCATTGGCCCTGGGCAAAACTAGTGCACTACATAGGGGAATAGGGTGCTGTTTGGGATGCATCCGGGGAGAAGTATCCCCAATCCAAACAAGTCACTCAATTTGCTCACTACTCCAAAGCGCTCTAATATGACCCCTGAATGATTTTCTCCTTGTTCACTGTTGACATTTCATTACAATAATGGGTGGGTAATAGAGACAGAGAATGGGTGATAGAGTATGAGTGAGGGATTAGGCTGTTCTGTGATAATGTGTTCATGAATCAATGGAATCGGAACATTCACCACTAAACTGAGAACAACAAAGAATGACAGGAAGTGGCGGCTTTCCTAAATTTCCCCCTGGTAATCCATCACACTGGATCAATGAGGAAGGGATAGGCCTTCTCATGATATCAGTACAACAATCAATACGACCAGTGTTGTATTATATTCTATCCAAAACAATTCATTAAAACAGACAAAGTACAGAAGCAGTATGGGGATAAACAGTGGTGTGGTACATATGCTTGTACTCAACAATCAATTCAGAGCATGTATCTTTTCCAGCTGTCTCTAAATCTCAATGGCCAACAGTACCTGTCTGATGGGTTGGAAGAGAGAATAGGCAGTCAACTTACAACCTGATGTGGTTTCCCCAGTCAATACAGGCACGGCTAATGCCAATACCACGCTTATACTGAGACTCTGTCACTCACCCATTCCACCCTGGTTTTAGCATCATAAAAGGCCCAATGAAATGATGCAAGACACAAATTGAGCCGCCCGAATTCTGTGGAATGTAATTGATGCAATTCAAACCCCATTTCCTGCTGGGATTATTCAAATGGTGTTTGGGAACCATTTTGCTAAGATGACATTGTGCTAACCAAGGCCAGAGAGACGTGTTTTCTTGACAGGCGGCTGTGAAGGCATGATTAAATCCCAACCACCAAGAGAGTGGCTTTGTGTGTCCGTGCCTCCAAGGAAACCAGACTTATATTTTGAGAACAAACAGCCATCTCACCACCAGAATAGGAAATAAATGAAGTTCTGAGGGATCAGGGAACAAGATGTCTTCATCTAAGGTTGCTGAGATTCAAAAGGCTGGTAAATGAACGCCAGATTTGTGTTGTGTTGAGAGCATATTTAACCCTTCTGTCTTTTACAAGGGTAAAGGACTCAGGGTAACTACATGCTAATTTAATTCTGTTTAGTCAAATAATGGTTGTCATGATTGATATTTAGGAATCCTTAGGAATCCTTTGCCGGCACCTCCAGTCTAAACAGTGTCTTTCAACAGCCACTTTTGTCTTACAATGTCAGGTGGTTAGAACGTTCTAGATTTTGGTATTACATTTGATGATTCGTGGTTGTGTTTTAGACCAGAGAGATAACACCAGGAAAGGCATTCATGTAACCTACTATACTGTGAAGGTGTTGTGCCTTCAGACCACCAGCCGCTGGGATGATGATTTAAGCGACTACAGCCAGACCTGGCTCAGTGGGAGGCGGTTCTGGAAGTGCTGTGGAGGAAGTGGAGGTGCTGACCATGCTGGTTCCTCACGCAACGATGTGTTCCGAGAAAACCCTGATCAAAGTGGACAGGCGCGCTAGTTCCGCTCTCCTGCCATCAAAGCACTCTACTTGACCTTATGAAGAGTACACCCAAAGTAACACAAAGAGAGTTGTTCCATCTGCCAATCACGGAGGAGCTCTGGTTCTCATCGTTACTCCCCATAAAAGGGACAGTAAGGGAAGACATCTATAGCTCACTCACCCTCTGTGTGTTGTCATTAACCTCCCCCCTGGGTTTCCTGCAGAGAGAAGGAGAGGGACAGAGAGGGATGGGTAGAGAGAGATCGGTAGAGAGAGAAATGGTAGAGAGAGAGAGAGAGAGAAATGAGTAGAGAGAGATAGACGGGTAGAGAGAGACTAGAGAGAGAAAGATGGGTAGAGAGGGTTAGGAGGGGGGCATGTGCTGTGTACCCATTGCGTTTGAGGACTTCTGCAGCTCGGGACATCCATCACAAACACAACAAAGGCACTGTAAACATTTGGTCCCTTCAATAATGACACCCATTTAGGCTATCCAAGGGAGTGCCCAGACTGGAACAATAGGATCGGCTGCCTGCGTGCAACCTCATTATTCTTCCCTCCCTGAACACCCGTCTGTCTGGCCCATGCTAATGTGCAGCTCGTCTAGCCAGACGCAGTGTGGAGGACAGGGGACTTAGTGCAAATATGGGCCCTGTCCCTCGAGCATCCTGCAGCCCCGCCTATGAGCAGGTACAGGGGTAGGCTACCTTTTGTTGTGTATCACCGTTTGGGTGTCAAGTTCACATTGTTTTCGGATGAGGAGGGAGAGAGAGAGAACTGGGTAGAGGGGTTCGGGGTTTCGCCAGGGCTTGGTGGGAGGGAGGGAGGGATGGGGAGTTTGTTTATGGAAGCTTAGAGTTGACGCTTCCAGAGGGAAAAAAAGAGTGCTGATTAAGTGGAAGCTTTGAAAAGAGCAGCGAAGTAGAGATGCTGGCTCTGATATTTGTGGTGCTCCATCATTCTACACTGCAAAACCCAATCGAGCCTCCGGTACTGGGCTCTGACACTAGCAACCACACACCAATCCTGTAGAACCAGGCTGTCCAATTAGAAGCAACTCAAGAGGAGTTTGCTCCATCTTATCGACAGAGTCTCTGCTGTTTCCTCCATTCTCTAATGTTTCACATCCCATACCTAAGACACAGATTTGATCTCAAGAATGGTGATAGATGAAAAACAAGCAGGAACCTGCACAACCTAGACCTACTGACCTAGACCTAGACCGACTGTAAAACAAAGTCATGTGCTGAAAAGGAAGACAAATTTAACTTGGACCAGCAACGGCTTTCCATTTTTTCCATCAGAGAGTTCATATGAGGGCAATTCAGTTTCAATTAGTGGTTGTTCATAATCGTCTAATGAGGCTCTCTTCTGTTTGTCTGTTCAATTAGCCGGAGCTCATGTCTTTACACTGGGCCTCTGATAGAGCCTGCGTGCCTCTACCTCTGGAGAACTAGATACATTGGAGCCATGTGTTGAACTGATGTCTCCTATAAGGCCTTGATTCACTGCACTGTCTTGTATCTCCCCAGGGAGTCCAAGGCAACGTAAAAGTTTTTTGTAGTAATTCTGGCACAAACAATTGCAGTGCAAACTAGACACTTCACATCTTCCCATTAACGGACTGATGTAAAACATTTAATTCCCTTCTTCAGACACCAGACTGGTCCATTAGACAACTTTGAACTTAATCGGAGTTGAGGAGTTCAATTCTATATGTTGTTTCTCGGTAAAACGTAATCACAGATTCAACACATTCAACTGAGATTCAACTTCAAAGTTATCTAATGCACCAGTGTGTTGTCTGAAGTCAGTGAACTGCCCAGTTTGTAGTATCGTATGTCCCCATGAGCAACCTATTGATTTGTACTAGCAGTGAGCCACGTTGCACAGGAACTGATGTAATATCCAATTAAAAGTCTGCCGCTGTCTGCCAACAGGCAATACACTCAAATGGTGTTAAATACCACAAAATCAATCACGCTTGGTTAAGATTCCATTACATGAAACAGATGGAACCATTACATTGATTATTCCTCTAAACTGGTTTTATTAGTAAAACATATATTGTTTGTAATAACCTGACAAAATGCGTAAGAAGAGTACACCTTGTGAGGAATATAGCTCAGTTTGGCTGTGAGTAAATGAACACAAAGTAAAGTATGGTTTCATTGTAATAATCTAGAAAATGTTGATGAGAATGGAGAGGATTCTAAGAGACGATAAATGTGAGTCTCAAATGACACCATATTCCCTTTTTAGGGCACTACTTTTGACCAGGGCCCATACGGCTCTGGTCAAAAGTAGTGCACCATATAGGGAATACAGTGATTTATTTGGTGCACACGCAAGGTCTCTGATGAGTGCTTTGGTTTGGTTGTCTCTTTCTCTGTCCCATCAACATTTATCCCATCTCTGACCAGACCAAGGCAGCAGTGATCCACATACAACAGCACAGATCCCCCAGCAGACAGCTGGATTCCATTTGACCTTACAGTTGTCTACACACACAAGTGCGTGCCTCGTGCACATGCACGCACACACATGGGCACGCATGGCAACCATGCACACTCACACTTCTGTGGCTGACGGCAGTCTATGATGACAGATTGATAAACAAGTCGTAGATTTGCTCTTGTTTGTAATTGCATTTTTTGGAACGACCTAAACATTGTTTTGCACAACAACAACAAAAATCCTACGTATAAAAGACCACAACAAACAATGCTGGATGCCCACCTCATTTATATTTGATCATAATAATAAAGTGGCCTGCAGCATTTTGCTTATGGATGAATCAAAATACTGCATGAGACATTCTGTGGAATGTTTGTTTTTCCACTGTTTAGTTTGAATAATTTATTTGGGATTACAAATAGGCCATGTTTCTCGGTCACAGCAAGAGCTGCGCTCCTCAAAGCGTTGGAGCATTATTGTGATGGGAGATAAAAGGCCTCCCACAGACACCAACTGTTAAAAGAACCGTACTGAAAGAATATTCAAGCTGCAAAATATAATTATTGGCTGGGGCTTACTGTAATTGGAGGAATCTCACCACCCCCTATTTGAACTGCTGCATGTTTCACAAGTCACAATGAAATAGTTGTTTGTAGTTTGGAAGTTACTGTAGTTTGGAAGTTAAGTTGTTTCTGAAATTTCAGGCGGACCGTGAGAACACAACCCTTCACAGGGTGAGGTGCCCTCAGGAGGTTGGGTGGGCTAAGGCTGAGAATGGTGTGTGAGATCGTACCCCTTACTTCTCTCCCAAACCCTTTCTATGCCATCTGAGACACAGCAAGACTGGCACAAGGCAGAGATAGAATGTAGCATAGAAAACAATCATTTCCTCTTGTATCGAGGCACTCCTCATGACCACAGACTAGAATAAAAGTGACAGCGTGGACTGAGTATTGTTTTGTCCTCTCTAAAACAAAAACTCTCTCCATCCCTATCTAGATTTCTGTTTCTCATTGTGGTGATGATTTTTGCATATTGTCCAGGAAAGTATAGTACCAGTCAAAAGTTTGGACACACCAACTCATTCAAGGGTTTTTCTTTATTTTTACTATTTTCTATATTGTATAATAATACTGAAGACATCCACACTATGAAATAACACAGATGGAGTCATGTAGTAAGTGTTCAAAGTGTTAAACAAATCTAAATATATTTTGTATTTGAGATTCTCCAAAGTAGCCATCCTTTGCTTTGATGACAGCTTTGCACACTCTTGGCATTCTCTCAACCAGCTTCACGAGTTTGTCACCTGGGATGCATTTCAATTAACAGGTGTGCCTTGTTAAAAGTTAATTTGTGGAATTTCTTTCTTTCTTAATGCATTTGAGTCAATCAGTTGTGTTGTGACAAGGTAGGGGTGGTATACAGAAGACAGCCCTATTTGGTAAAAGACCAAGTCCATATTATGGCAAGAACAGCTCAAATAAGCAAAGAGAAATGACAGTCCACCATTACTTTAAGACATGAAGGTCAGTTAATACGGAAAATGTCAAGAACTTTGACATTTTCTTCAAATGCAGTCGCAAAAACCCTCAAGCGCTATGATTAAACTGTCTCTCATGATGACCGCCACAGGAAAGGAAGACCCAGAGTTACCTCTGCTGCAGAGGATACATTCATTAGAGTTACCAGCCTCAGAAATTGCAGCTCAAATAAATGCTTCACAGAGTTCAAGTAACAGACACATCTCAACATCAACTGTTCAGAGGAGACAGCATGAATCATGCCTTCATGGTCGAATTGCTACATAGAAACCACTACTAAAGGACACCAATAATAAGAAGAGACTTTCTTGGGCCAAGAAACACAAGCAATGGACATTAGACCGGTGGAAATCTGTCCTTTGATCTAATGAGTCCAACTTTGAGATTTTTTCGCTCCAACCGCCGTGTCTTTGTGAGATGCGGAGTCGGTGAATGGATGATCTCCACATGTGTGGTTCCCACCGTGAAGCATGGAGGAGGATTTATTTAGTATTCAAGGCACACTTAACCAGCATGGCTACCACAGCATTCTGCAGCGATACGCCATCCCATCTGGTTTGCACTTATTGGGGCTGTTATTTGTTTTCCTCAGGACAATAATCCAAAACATACCTCCAGCCTGTGTAAGGGCTATTTGACCAAGAAGGAGAGTGATGGTGTGCTGCATCAGATGACCTGGCCTCCACAATCACCCGACCTCAACCAAACTGAGATGGTTTGGGATGAGTTGGACCGCAGAGTGAAAGAAAAGCAGCCATCAAGTGCTCAGCATATGTGGGAACTCCTTCAAGATTGTTAGAAAAGTATTCCAGGTGAAGCTGGTTGAGAGAATACCAGGAGTGTGCAAAGCTGTCATCAAGGCAAAGGGTGGCTACTTTGAAGAATC
The DNA here is from genome assembly GCF_002910315.2 of Salvelinus sp. IW2-2015. Taxonomy (NCBI): domain Eukaryota; kingdom Metazoa; phylum Chordata; class Actinopteri; order Salmoniformes; family Salmonidae; genus Salvelinus; species Salvelinus sp. IW2-2015. Next base: position 17,150,502 of record NC_036854.1, on the reverse strand, counting down.
TAAAATCAAAATAAATGTTGATTTGTTCTACACTTTTTTGGTTACTATATGATTCCATGTGTTATTTCATAATTTTGATGTCTTTCCCTATTTGTAGGTGTGTCCAAACTTTTCACTGGTACTGTATGCACTATAGTATACTGTACTGCCATTAAACAGTGTCTATATGTGTGCTGTGGATGCCCACACACAAATATATATTATGTATGCAGTGTTGTTTTCACTTCTCCACAATGTAGGATGACTCATACATGATACACACCACCAGTGACCGTGACCACCATACAGTATTTGGTCTCAAATTTGCTTCCTGCTTTGATTGTTTCAGCGTGCGTTGCCATAGAGACAGGAATCAGCGCAGTTACTTTGGATTCTCAGCGTGCTAATAGCGGGCGAAGAAACAGAGCAGAGAAGAACACATTTTAGTTGGGGTAAAATATGAAATCCCATCGTCTACCTTATCTCCATTAGCTGTACATATGTATCCATCACCTTTTTTTCTATCCCATATCCAAACATCTACAGTAGTTCCAACCAGGCTTATTCATAACTTAGCTCTTAGTTAATTTCTATTCCTTCTGAATGTTGGTGACAGAATAAGAATGAGCTGGTATTCTGTCCCCTGCCAGTGATATTACTACTCTTTAGGAGAAAACCTCTGAGAGGTCATTCCTGCATCGACTCCACTACACCTACTGCATATCAAATAGATCTTAGACCGGTCCACCTGCATTTCTTTAAATATTCATTGGAATAAATGAAATGAATAATTCAGTTATCCAAATACCTATTAGCACCGCATTGAGTCTTTGCCCATGTTTATATTTCAACCTGGCAACAACACATCAATACAGTCTCCAGAAATCAGTACTCTACACTCTACACACCCGGTTCCAAAAGGGTTCTTCCGCTGTGGAAAGGGTTCTACATGGAACTCAAAATGGTTCTACCTGGAACCAAAGGGGTTCTAACTGGAACCCAAAAATGGTTCTTCAAAGGGTTCTCCTATGGGGACAGACGAACAACACTTTTAGGTTCTAGATAGCACCTTTTTTCTAAGAGTGTACAACTGTACTGCAAGCAACAATAATGCCGTCCAAACATAACATGCTTTGAGCACAAAGCGGTGTTCCAAGGTAATCCTTGGCAAGCTGTTGTGCCATAGCAGCACACCAGCTGAATGTCCGGACGTCGTTGCTAAGCTCTGTGTGGCGGCGGAGGTGACTTAGCTGCTGCTTGGCTAATCCAGTTTGAGAAGCTGCTGCAGATGGGTGAGTGCAGGAAATAATTACCTCTAAATTGCTGTCAAGCTGAGTAATCTCAGAAGTCTATGGCATCAATCTTGTGCAGCCGTCTTCATCGACCTGGCCAAGGCTTTCGACTCTGTCAATCACCATATTCTTATCGGCAGACTCAGTAGCCTCGGTTTTTCTAATGACTGCCTTGCCTGGTTCACCAACTACTTTGCAGACAGAGTTCAGTGTGTCAAATCGGAGGGCATGTTGTCCGGTCCTCTGGCAGTCTCTATGGGGGTACCACAGGGTTCAATTCTCGGGCCGACTCTTTTCTCTGTATACATCAATGATGTTGCTCTTGCTGCGGGCGATTCCCTGATCCACCTCTACGCAGACGACACCATTCTATATACTTCCGGCCCTTCCTTGGACACTGTGCTATCTAACCTCCAAATGAGCTTCAATGCCATACAACACTCCTTCCGTGGCCTCCAACTGCTCTTAAACGCTAGTAAAACCAAATGCATGCTTTTCAACCGTTCGCTGCCTGCACCCGCACGCCCGACTAGCATCACCACCCTGGACGGTTCCGACCTAGAATATGTGGACATCTATAAGTACCTAGGTGTCTGGCTAGACTGCAAACTCTCCTTCCAGACTCATATCAAACATCTCCAATCCAAAATCAAATCAAGAATCGGCTTTCTATTCCGCAACAAAGCCTCCTTCACTCACGCCGCCAAACTTACCCTAGTAAAACTGACTATCCTACCGATCCTCGACTTCGGCGATGTCATCTACAAAATAGCTTCCAATACTCTACTCAGCAAACTGGATGCAGTTTATCACAGTGCCATTCGTTTTGTTACTAAAGCACCTTATACGACCCACCACTGCGACCTGTATGCCCTAGTCGGCTGGCCCTCGCTACATGTTCGTCGTCAGACCCACTGGCTCCAGGTCATCTACAAGGCTATGCTAGGTAAAGTGCCGCCTTATCTCAGTTCACTGGTCACGATGGCTACACCCACCCGCAGCACGCGCTCCAGCAGGTGTATCTCACTGATCATCCCTAAAGCCAAAACCTCATTTGGACGCCTTTCCTTCCAGTTCTCTGCTGCCTGCGACTGGAACGAATTGCAAAAATCTCTGAAGTTGGAGACTTTTATCTCCCTCAACAACTTTAAAAATCTGCTATCCGAGCAGCTAACCGATCGCTGCAGCTGTACATAGTCCATCTGTAAACTACCCACCCAATTTACCTACCTCACCCCCCATACTGCTTTTATTTATTTACTTTTCTGCTCTTTTGCACACCAGTATCTCTTCTTGCACATGATCATCTGATGATTTATCACTCCAGTGTTAATCTGCTAAATTGTAATTATTCGATTTATTGCCTACCTCATGCCTTTTGCACACATTGTATATAGATTCTCTTTTTTTCTACCATGTTATTGACTTGTTTATTGTTTACTCCATGTGTAACTCTGTGTTGTCTGTTCACACTGCTATGCTTTATCTTGGCCAGGTCGCAGTTGCAAATGAGAACTTGTTCTCAACTAGCCTACCTGGTTAAATAAAGGTGAAATAAAAAAAATAAAAAAATAAAAATAAAAATCTAGCTGCTGTACCTGGAGCCACTGAGAAGCTGCTCAGCGCTGCTCAGCTCATGACTTTCTCTCCTGCTCAGTGTTCAGTAGGACACTTCTTCTAATTCCTGAAGTAAAGGGTTGACAATAAACGTTTGTATTTTGACAAATCAATACTTTTCTGTACAGCCATTCCAATTTTGAATTTACAGCTATGTATAGTCACATTTTTTGACAAACATTTGACAAACATTGGCATTCTCTTATGCTATTTTGAGGAGAAATGATATTCACACACAATGGCGTGGCAGTATAGCTTACATCAGCTTTACTTCCGAAGAGAAAAATGTCTTTTTAAATCTGTGCTTGTTTTCTCCCCTGAAGCGGTGAGTTTCTCAGTATTGGGGGATAAAGTGTGGTTATTCCCTGGCTTTGTCAGAGACGTGCTGAAATACCTCCAGCTGACTGCCTCTTTGATATCCATCGAACTGAACCAAGCTGCCATATTGGGTTGCTCAACTTCTCCCTGATGCATCATGGAACCAGAGAGCATTGAGTTTATGGTAGATGTGATCAAGGCAGTATCCATGAGTACCAACTTACCGTTAACCACAGTCCATCTACACCTACGAACACCTCTCTATACTGTATCCACAGTCAGCAGCAGGAGACGTGATTCACCAACGCCAAGTCTTTTCACTGTACAGAAGAACAAAGACAACCTCACAGCATGTGATAGAAAAGGGCAGCCATTTCCATTGACCCTACACATCATGTCAATGGAAGCTCCGGTGCTATTTCTTCAAGTGCAATCGTGCATTGTCCCTCTGAGAGATACAGGTGGACACAGTCACAGTCCACAATCCACCATGTTGCTTTCACCTTACAGATCTGTTAATGGAGGAGGGAAAGGGCAAGTGCATCAGTCAGCCAGAGTACAGAGGTTAAGGCCATTATCCCTTAGTGTAGATCTCCAGGGACGGAGGCAGGGCAGGCTGCTGGTTGGTTCCCTACATCCCTGATCACATGACCTGGGTGGACACCAGCTGTGAGGCCGCTGCTGCATCTCTGATATGAAGGGACTCATTCAATCAGACAGGCACACAAGTTAGGATGCATTTAGAAATGGAATAAACTGTGGACGTGAGGCTTTAGCCTAAACATCTGGATCAATTAGCATTAGGCATGTCTGAAGAGTCTTCCTATTGCCAGATCTTAGGCTCCTGCCACTGATCTTCATACTGACTGTCCATCTTAGACATCACTGATTAGGCTCATTTAAAATGATTCAAAGTGAATAGGCTAAACATGACTGTCTTGAGGATATTTAAGTCATGGCGGACATTAGCTTAGCTCTGGTGTTTGATTGAAAACATCAATGGACTGAATAGATTTTCTACCCTGTCAATGATATTACCGCATAACTAAGCAATGCCAATGCGAACTCTTCATCTTCAAAGAAACGCTGCTTGTACTGTAAAGTAGTTAACTAGGAGTCCTGGAAGGAGGCCTGTGTTAAACGTTGACATATTTGCCTGTGTCGTGCTTTTGAAACAGCCACGTCTACGGACCCCTTGCCAAATTGGAAAACCAGTGGATAGGCAATGCCAAGTGCAGCTCCAAGCCCAGACGTTTCCACTGCTACATAGTGGTGATAAAACTGTGAACTCAATTTTACCCTTGGCTTCTTACTTTTCATCTGAGGACACAACCATCAACATGGACAGACAGAAGTTTCTAGGGTATGTTTTCCGCTTGTGTAAGCTTTGCACTTAATATCTGGAGAGTTACACATGTTCAACAGGAACCAAGGCCATTACAGGACGATGTCTTCTCCTCATGGATTGTATTCACATTCAAGACCTGAGACCTGGATACCATCACAGCATAGTGGCATCTGTCCATGTGCCTATAATTAGAAGGGTATGAGGGCTTGTAGAGGGGAAGGGGAGGTGCAGTGTCCTGGCCGTCCTGGCTCGGCCTCATGGTTAAGGGCAGGAGTTTTACCTGACTATCAGCACGAAAACTCTGGGCCCTAGTTACTAGGCTGGAGTCATGAAAAATGCCGGCCCCTATTGTAGCATGGGCCAATCGCTCTCCACTTGCTGCTACTGAACCTGATCATAACAAAGTTACAACATGATACTGACACGCCAAGATATCCTCACAAGATACCAGCGAACACCGACAAAAATATTTCTACATTTGAGATTCATAGAAATATGAACAGCTCTTGGTCAGGATATTGTTGCTATGTGAAATGACAAACACAACACATTCCTCAGAGAGCGATCCCTCTATAAATAGGAATAGATAAAAAGCAATAAAGTTAAAAGCTACAATGTCTGCTGGTAATTTCCTTTTCTATTTTCTTCCTGAAGTAATTCACATTAGTCACAGGAATATCTTGCATGCTTGCGGTTGCTCCGGAACAGTTTCCATGACTTTATCAAAGGATATCAACAAGCGTATGAATGAAATCAGGCACAGACAGACAGACAGACAGACAGACAGACAGACAGACAGACAGACAGACAGACAGACAGACAGACAACAGACGACAACAGACAGACACACACACACACACACACACACACACACACACAACACACACACACACACCACACACACACACACACACACACACACACACACACAAAGTATGTTTTTCTCCTTGAAGCCATACAGTCCAAGTCATTCTCCAGGGTCATTCTCTGGGTAGTACTGGGCATTAGCTTAACTCCATTCATTTATTTTAGCTTAAGTTGGCAACATAACTCACACTGTCACTCATATCCGCCCTCCCTCTCTATGGGCTTCATTACAGCCTGGTCCAACAAATGAGAACCTGACTGTTACCTGTCAACTCTCCCCAGATCCAACTTGATAATGGATACCCCTTTCCCCCCTATAGGCACAGTCATGATGTCTTGGCAATTTTCGTTCCACTACTTCCCCTTTTGTGGCCAGTTATGGATAAACTAGGTTACAAATCATTATATGCTGCATGGCCCTTAGGTGCTTTATCTAAGTGTTTCATCAAGAATGGCAAAGTAGGTCACAAGTAGAAAAGCCAGTCTCTTAAAAAAGAAGAAGAACAATGAGAATGGACTAGGATAGAGCCCCTAACCTCAACACACGACAATCTGGATCAGATACGAAACAGGAATTTATAAGGACATTTTGAATCACTTTACTTCCTTATTAACTCATGCTACTCTATTTATCAGTTCATTTGAATTTGTCTATCTCATCTCCAAAAATATTTTTAATTGTTCCCCCTAGTAACAAATGTTAGACTTAAATCAAAACTTGAGAGAGACCATTTAGCCTTGGCTTTTGATAACCAAGGACCTAATTTATTTCTTTATCTCTCCCTCCTACCCTTCTTCCCTGCTCTTTCCCCCCCCTCTTTCTCTCTCTCCCCTCTCGCTTTCACCCTCTCTCTCTCTTTCCATCTCTCGCCCTCTCTCTCTCCCTCTCTAAACAGCAAACAGCCCATCACCGTTACACAGCAGAGGCCTTGTCTGTGTGTACCAGATTAGTATTTCCGCTCCATCTAAAAAGCTAGTCTAGCATCGCTTGATTTGCTCTACATGAGGCAAGCTTTTCTAACGGCGCATAATAGTTTGTGTTGAACAGTTTAATTAGGCTCCCCCTTCCCCCCACCTCACAAGAAAACATCGACAAATGTTTGTGGGGTTGTGTCTCTCTGTGAGAGTCTCCTCTATGCACCTCAGGGCTTCTAGGCTGGTGTTCTCAAAGGACCTGCTTGTTTGGGACAGAGACGGACTAGACTGGAGCCCCCCACTCCTCCTGTCTACCCACAGTAGATTGATAAGGCTAAGCAGCTTTAGGGAGAGGAAGTTGTAGAACATAAGCGAGATGATAGAAAAAAAATGGATTCTCTGCAGTCGCCAGAGTCCCTTATACATAAAATATAAGATTCATATTAAATATTAAGTTCAACGTGCATATGCAAAGGCAATAAAAAAGAAAGGCAATATGCTCTCGCGTTATATAAGGGTACAAATTCAGCACCTACTGCGCAGCTCATGCTGCTTTGTTCAGCTTCGCATTGTGCCTGTAGATGTTACCGTTTAAAAAAAATGCACATGAAAACCACATGAAAATAATGACAATCAAACAAATGCAGAATTAACCCGTAGACCATGTCGAGAATACCCAGAGGGATATGGGACTAAAGCGGCATTGCCATCCGTCCTGTCACCGTTTCCATAGGGACTTGGTCACATGGGGAAACTAGGATCCGCATGCTACTGTACAAGAGTCTGGTGCACACACCATAGCAATATTCCCATCCCATTCCAACATGCAGATATTTCCCCTACAAGCATCTTAGATGGAAACAACAAACGGTGAATATTAGACTGAGGATTCTGCTGAGGCACTCGTCGCAGTGGGCTGGGCTGCGCCCCTGGTCATTTTATGATGGCAGAGGGAAAGATGGATGCAAATGTAATGTCCTGAGCCATCTGGCAGTGGAATCTGGCCCAGGAAGATAAGGCGGGCTGGTCTGTAATCTACCTCCCCCAGTGTGAACAAGCATATCAACCAATGCATTGGGTGGCTAATTAAGCAGTGGTTTCCCATGCAGAGAAAATGTCAAATCATTGCTTTAGTTGCCCTCTGATTTGTTTCATCTTTAAAATAGCGGGACAAAAAAAAAAAACATCATGAAAACAAAGAAATGAGAGTGGTGTGTTTTTTTTATAAGAGCATAGGCTACAGCTCCTTTTAAATGCTGCGTTGTTCGGGATACAGCTCAACGCATCTGCATAGGTGAGCGCATTTGAGGATGTGAGTGCGACTGAGATGGTCTCAAAGACCATCATTTATGGATGATACCGTAGCTGAAAGGAGAAAACCGGAAGTAAATGTAACAGTGTACTGTTTGTCAGTGTAAGGTCTTATGATGTTGGTTTTAATCCGGATCAAGCCAGTCAACGAAGGCTGCTCACCCTTTCTGTGAGCATTCTCATCTGGCGAACATGATTAAATCATTTCCTAAGCAATCGGGGAACGAATTCAGGTGGATTCCAACTTTTATGACACAGATGTCAGTTACTTGATTGAGTCCAAATTATTAAGTGGTAGTTGTGAGTTTAGTGTACGAAATCCATTTGAATTGACTTTGGCATCTATGTTTTCTTTGTGTGGAACTTTCTTGGCTGTAACTTTGATACATACAGTGCACCCTTCTATTGTATGTTACCGTGTTCTTACAGAGGAGAGGGCATGGAAGCACGAAACAGAGACCACAGGGTGAGAAAATGAGAAAAAGAGAGGGCGGGGAGAGAGAGAGTAAGAGAAAGAGAGAAAGAGAAATTAGACAGAAATTAGGGGCCTACTAAATCATATAATCTTAACAAAATTGCTCCCTACAGATGCATTTGCTTAACACAGTTATCACGTTGTTGACCACATTGCCATATATTCCAACATCCACATCAACAAATGGGATTTTGATGTAAAAACATGTTAACAAACTCATTGAGTAACTGATTCTGGCCCATGATGCACTCCTCTTGGATTGTGATCCTGGAAATCATGAATTATTTATCACCTGAATGAAAATAATGTTGTAGGCGTTGCCATAGACTACACATTAGACCGTGACATATGAAAACGAATGAAAAGAACTAAAGAAAAATACAAATGAAAACGACAAGACAACAACCTCTAGCAGATTTTCTGATCGAGGATGAGCGCCAAGGCTTTTTATGAGGAGGGCTGTTATCAGACATACTGTATCCTCTGTGCATTATTGGGCATCAGTGGTCATAATCACCGCCAGGCCTTCCCAGGATGCTGCGTGCCGTCCAAAGGATGAGTCACTAGTTGGCATCTCTCATACGTCACACACACCACACACACACACACACACACACACACACACACACACACACACACACACACACACACACACACACACACACACACACACACACACACACACACACACACACACACACACACACACACACACACACACACACACACACACACACACACCACACACACACACCACACACACACACACACACACACACACACACACACACACACACACAAGCATGTCACCACCAGTGTTCCTGAGTGTTTGTAATGAAAGGGCACAGGACACAGCGCAGGGCACTGTTGCTGGCCTCAGAGCCCGGCACACTCAGGAAGCCTGTATATCACCAACCACTTATTTAGTCTGATATGAGATTTGCAGTGATCAGGGATTATGGGGACAGTTGTAGATAATATTGCTCATAGTGACCTTCTCACAGCATGTCATTGATACATCTGTTGGAGGGAAATTTCTGCAAGTGTTTGATATGCAGAGGCTATTTATTGTAGTATATGTCACTAGACAGACAGCAATAGACAGATACATGGCAGGCCGTCATTGTCAATACGAATTTGTTCTTAACTGACTGGCCTAGTTAAATAAAGGTTATATAAAAATGTTAAATTAAATAGCAGGTCTCACAATCACTTAGCCAATGGAAATCTTTCTCAGTAAAATTGACAAATTACTCACACCTGTAACACATTTTCTCAAATAGGGGATTGTACTCTCTCTCTTCTGGAGTTGTGACACACCTGTGCTGTGACAGACGAGCCACAGACGATCCTAGAGACTCAGGGAAGCGTATGCATTCTTGCATGAACGCAAGCAAAGTGACCCAATTTTGTGCCTTAAAAATGTCTGATGAGACTCAAAGGACCGCAGGTTCACCCCCAAGAGAAACATCAAACAAAACTACAAGTTCCTATAAATGCATGTTTCCATACCTACAGCAAATACATCCTTCTCAGAGAATTGCATTGAACTGCAAGGATGGCAGCACAGTTGTTACAATTTGACCAAATAACTTAAACTCAAGTTATATTCACTTATTGGTGAACTGTCAATGGAACACTTGAAGCTACAGTACAGCTCAGCTCTGGTCTTACAGTACTTTAGCGTCCCTGTTTGACGTTCTCCCCATTAGCTCCACGGAGTAGCTTCAAGAGCCGTTTGCCTCAGCCTCAGATCTGGTAGCCTGCCTGACTGTGTCTGTGGTTGTCATGGTGATGATCGGACTCAGAAGTAGTGCTTCGCCTTCACGAGCCCAGGCCTCATGCTGTGTGATGAGCTGCTGTGAAGCTGAAGCTGTCTGTCCTCCACTCCTGGGAAACAGATAGTGTTCCACTAGACTAGTTTAAGCACGGACACATGCTATAGATGACTAGAGACGAATGTCCTTGAAGATTACATTAGACCAATTAGAGTTGTTTAGAGGGAGCAATCAGCTGCTTTCCAGAGTTCAATGAGAGAAGGAGCCCTGTTGTGAACATCAGTGATTGATCTGGTGCTTTGAGTTGAAGGGAGACTTCATATAGAGACACACAAAGGTGCACATACTGCAATTATCACAAAGTATGCAATTACGTCAGTAAAGGTTTACACAAATGCCAGTGGTAATATAATCAAAACTGATCTATAGCCTGAATTAACACATCCGGATGACAGTAAGTTAAGCTTTCTCCCATCGACAAGGACTGGTTAAGGGCATGCGATGCGCATAATAAACATGTCAAACTTTTACAAAGTCAGAGAGGCCTTCTGGAGGAAAATGAGATTCTGCCACAAAAGAAAAGGAAAGTAAAGGATTCTTCAAAGGCCTCGTGGCCCTGAAACGTCTCCTCTTTAAAATACAGAGCGGTGGAAGTTGACCCAGGCCTTCCTTTGAATACCCTGTAAGTGATAACAGTTCTGCATTTGCTTCAGCTATCACATGCCTGTTATTTCAGCATGTGTGAAAGTGTATGGGCTGGCTCTATTTTCCCCACACTGTGCCTGTTAAGCCGAGCCAAACCCAGGCTTGGTTGTTTCTTGACTTTATTGGTGACAGGGACGGCCAGATGAGATGTTGATTGGCAGGGCAATCAATTGAAGAGATCCCAGCCAACAAGAGATGTTTCCACTGCCTTGTCTCTGCCAGGAAGGAAGAAAACATCCCATTCTCCCAGCTATAAGGAAATGATGATGGCGGAATATGATTTGGAGCCTCTGTAATGTGTGATTAAGTACATAAGTAACGGTCTCCTTTCAACTTGGTGAACATTCCTGTGAGGTTCGTGGCAGTGGCGGGAGCTCCTCCAATTCTATATTTCAGTCTCGCTGAAGTTCAGGCAAAGTTTACAGACAGTGTATTTTATCTGGGTGCAGAGGAATGTGAGTTCTGCATGCTCACACACCCACACACACACACACACACACACACACACACACACACACACACACACACACACACACACGACAAGCTTGCTTTGATGTGATGATACACGGCACTGTCTTAGGGAGGAGCTTTGTTTCATACGCAAACAGATGATCACTGAGCTGCAAAGCGAAGCATAATGAAGTTTGATGGTATCGTTCCTTTCACGCAAAATGACGCAAAACCAAAACCACTTTCTTCCCATGACAGCTAGAGACCCTCCAACTATTTAATGGTGTGGTACCGATGCAACATGACACTACAGAATGGTCAGACAGTACACACCCCTATGTTTTGTAAATGTGCTGGTATATTAACATGATCACTCGTAACAAAACTGGTCTTCACAGAATGTGTGTGCGTTTTAGAGTGTGGGTGTGCGCGCGTGTGTATGCATGTGTGTGTACATGTGGTAACCAGCATATGACTGTAACAGCCCATGCTCAGGTCTCATGAGGGACACTTTTCATAGGAGTTCTGTTTGCCAGCTGAGTTTCCAGCATCTCAGCCCCTTTACAGCAGATGACAGTGATGGACATTTTAACAATTCAGTCCCTGTCTTCCGGAGGGAGACGAACTAATCAAACTCTCGCTCCCATTCTCTCTGTTTAGTCCATATCAGTTTGATAATCGTCTCCTTAGAGAAGGCAAGTTTTATGTATTGTTTTACAGGCCTGAAGCACAACACAGCAGGTGATCGCAGATTGAAGAACAGAGAGCTCATTTAGATGTTTTCCTAGTGGTGCACATGACCAGGCGTAACAAGGAATGATAAAATCTGGACATTCCAAATTGCTATTTTGAAACTCAACATTTAGGGGTCAAGTTTCATTTTTGCTACATGCAAAGGAAAATCTCTTGTCCCACCACTTTCATTTCCACATTCTAGTAACTCCTGGGTCTGCATTCGGTCAATGTGCAGTCAGGCAAAAACTTGGCAGCGCGAACGGCTTCGATTGAAGAGCAATAACAGGAACCCGATTCAGCCCTGTCACACCGTCCCCATTCAGTGATGCATGAGAGAAGCCCCTGATCCACAGGAAGTGAGCTCGACTCCGCTGCACTCTGCCTCTCTCTCTCTCTGGGCCAGCCAGGGGAATTTACATTCTGATGCCATTCAGTCATGGTTTAACCCCAACAACTGTCTCAGTCCCTGGGATTATCCTGCTCTAATAAGCCATGTCATCGGACTTCACAATAGTGGTGTCATGCCTTACAGGAGGCTTCCAGGAAAACGCATACACTATCTGAACACTGAGCAGTGACAGATAGGACTCTCACGGCCATGAGAGCTGTCATGTAAAAATGTTGTCTGTGCACGAACACACAGAACACAGGTCGAAGACAGTGGACTGAGAGGACCCCCCAGAGCTGATAATAGGGTACTCATACTTGTGCAGTATTATTTTGGAGGAATGTCCTGCAGATTGGTATCACATATTTCCTGGCGGGGTCTGAGATAAAAGGCACTCCGCGTCTCCTTTCCATACCACTAGAACCTTTCACCTCGACAGCCGTCAACCCTGATCTGTCCATCATCTGTCAAACCCAGACAGGTTACGAAATGGCATTTCCAGTCTGACCATCCGCACCACGCCGTATCAAGGATTTCACAGCTTCCTCTCTAAACAGGGTAAAAGACCGCTTATAAAGAGCAGTGGAACTGAACCTCTGCCACAATATTCCTCTCCTAGCGAATGGTGCCATGACATGGTGTGATGGTGATAGTGATATACTGAGGGCTGTGGTGTGATGGTGATAGTGATATACTGAGGGCTCTTGGTGTTGGATGTTGATATAACTGAGGGCATGTGGATTGGGATAGTGATATACTGAGGGCCTGGGTGATGTGATAGTGTATTACTGAGGCCATGGTGTGATGGTGATAGTGGTTATACTGAGGGCTATGGCTGTGATGGTGATAGTGATATCTGAGGGCTATGGTGTGATGGTGATAGTGATATACTGAGGGCTATGGTGTTGATGGTGGTAGTGATTGTACTGAGGGCCATGGTGTGATAGTGATATACTGAGGGCCATGGTGTGATGGTGATAGTGATATCTGAGGCTGGATGTGATAGTGTTACTGGGCCATGGTGTGATGTGATATACTGGGGCCATGGTGGTGTGTGATTTATGAGGGCTATGGTGTGATGGTGTATGTATATACTGAGGGCTATGTTGTGATGGTGATAGTGTGTGATATACTGAGGGCTATTGGTGTGATGGTGATAGGTGATATACTGAGGGCTATGTGTGATGGTGATAGTGATATACTGAGGGCTATGGTGGTGGTGATAGTGATATGACTGAGGCCATGGGTGATGGTGATAGTGATATACTGAGGGCTTGGTGTGATGGTGATAGTGATATACTAGGGCTATGGTGTGATGGGTGATAGTGATATACTGAGGGCCATGGTGTGATGGTGATAGTGATATACTGAGGGATGGTGTGATGGTGATAGTGTATTATGGAGCCTGGTGTGATGGTGGATTGATATATTGAGGGCTGGTGTGATGGTGATAGTGAATATACTGAGGGCGCTTGGTTGATGGTGATAGTGATGGATGATATACTGAGGGCTATGGTGTGATAGTGATAGTGATATACTGAGTGCTTGGTGTGATAGTGATATACTGAGGGCATGGTTGTGATGGTGATAGTGATATACTGGGGCATGTGTGATGGTGAAGTGATATACTGAGGCTATGGTGTGATGGTGATAGTGATATATTACTGAGGGCTATGGTTGTGATGGATTGTGATATACTGAGGTGGTGTGATGGTGATGGATTATGAGGGCATGGGTGTGATGGTGATAGTGATATACTGAGGGCCATGGTGTGATGGTGTGTGTTCTGGATGGTGTGATGTGTATATACTGAGGGCTATGGTGTGATGGTGAGTGATAATACTGAGGGCCATGGTGTGATGGTGATGTGATATTACTGTGGCTATGGTGTGATGGTGTTAGTGATATACTGAGGGCCATGGTGTGATGGTGATAGTGATAGTGCTATCTGAGGGCTATGGTGTGATAGTGATTCTGAGGGCCATGGTGTGTGGTGATGTGATATACTGAGGGCATGGTGTGATGGTGATAGGGTATACTGGGGCTTGGTGTGATGGTGATAGTGATATTTCTGAGGGTTGTGTGTGATGGTGTAGTGAATTACTGAGGGCTGTGGTGTGATGGTGATGTGTATCTTATGAGGGGTTTGTGTGATGGTGTTAGTGATATACTGGCTATGGTGTGTGGTGATAGTGATATATACTGAGGGCCATGGTGTGATGTGATAGTGATATACTGTGGGCTATGGTGTGATGGTGTTAGTGATATACTGAGGGCCATGGTGTGATGGTGATAGTGATAGGTGCCTGTACTGAGGGCTATGGTGTGATAGTGATATACTGAGGGCCTGGATTTGAATGTGATGGTGATAGTGATATACTGAGGGCCATGGTGTGATGGTGATAGTGGTATACTGAGGGCCTTGGTGTGATGGTGATAGTGGTATACTGAGGGCTGTGGTGTGATGGTGATAGTGGTATCCTGAGGGCCATGGTGTGATGGTGATAGTGGTATAATGAGGGCCAAAAAATTGTGCACCCCTGGGAGGACCCAGGACTGCGTTTGGGATACCCTGCCTTATATATTGCACGACCTTTGACCTCTGTCCTATGGGCCATGGTCAAAACATGTGCACTACATAGGAATAGGGAGCCATTTGGGATGCAGGCCATGTTTCTTGGCTGTAGGGAGGACTAGGGAGGGAGACGCTCTAGTGGTCATTGAACCTTCTCATCCTGGGCAGTCCCACACAGAGACTTACAGAGGAACTCTGGGCAGGACATCCTGCCATTCAGAGCGGGTGTCACAGTTGGKAACGCRSTACAGCTGYAAACAGCTTCCTGTGCTGCGGGGTCACCTCTGAGAACAGGAAGTAGAGCATTTCTGGCCCAGCTCAAGTACCAACTTTGTCTATGTGTGATGATGCTAAGCTGTCAAAGAGTTGTGTGGGGGGGGTGTGTGTGTGTGTGTGTGTGTGTGTGTGTGTGTGTGTGTGTGTGTGTGTGTGTGCGTGCGTGCGTGTGTGTCATCTCACATCAAATAATGGAATGTGGAGAGCAGAATAGCTTGTCTTATGCAAGAGAAAACAAGGATACATTTGTGTTTCTAAACTCAGAATGACTACAAAGGATGTTTGAAGACAGCAATTCCGTAGTCCTTTCATAGAAATAAATGTTCGCTTTGCTAAAGCCCATCATTTGCATTGCGCCTCTGGACAAACATCTCCTTATGGTGTCTGTCTGGTGGTGTGACATCGTCCATTATAACCACCCAC
Organism: Salvelinus sp. IW2-2015; assembly: GCF_002910315.2. Lineage (NCBI taxonomy): Eukaryota > Metazoa > Chordata > Actinopteri > Salmoniformes > Salmonidae > Salvelinus > Salvelinus sp. IW2-2015. The sequence continues at coordinate 17,135,050 of NC_036854.1, read as the reverse complement.
AAACCAAACAAACAGTATTGTCAACCTGTGCCTGTTTTCATATTACACAGACACAAATCAGACAATGCCTGAGTCAAACAGGAGAACATAATGATTATTAACCTTAAAACAGCATTTTTGCTCAAATAACTGACTCCAACAGATTTATCACCATATTAGTTGGACAACTTAGTAAAAATAGCCTTCTAATCTTGTGTCAGAATTGATTTACATGAGTAATATATATTACTGTTGCTGATGCACTACATAATTGTTGCTATGGCTATGTACATCCCGCCCCAAGCTGACAGATCCACGGAACGACGCAATCGCCATTGCACTGCACACTGCCCATACTCACCAGGACAAAAGGAATACACATGTGAGGATGCTGTTCATCGACTACAGCTTGGCCTTCAATACCATAGTGCCCTATAAGCTCATTACAAAGCTCACAGCCCTGGGTCTGAACTCCTCCCTACGCAACTGACCCGCTGCCCCCAGGTGGTGAAGGTAAGCAACATTACCTCCCCGACACTGACTCTCAACACGGGGGCCCAACAAGTAGGGCTGTTGCGGTGACAGTATTACCGCCACACTAGCGGTTATGAGTCATGAAGGCAGTCAAATTCCACATGATCGTTTAGTCATGGTATTTAGGCTTCTCCAAGCTCTGATGCTGCTGAGCCTACCAAACTTGCTGAGCCTACCAAACATGCTAAATGCCTAGTACTCGGCACTCTATTGTCCCTCTAATCACTCAGTCACCAATGCAAATGTATTCGAAAATCTAATCAAACACTTCATGAGAGCCCATGAGCTCATGTTGCGCAACATTTCTACAGGCTATGCAATTGCGGGAGCAAACAGAGTGATGACCTCTACTAAAAAGAGGAGGATCCCATCAGCTTTCTATAGGCTAGGTCTACTATATTTATTTCTTAGCTTTCCTAACATTAAGAACATTGCTTATATTTACAACAAGACTATAGCCTACCTGGCTGGCATGAAAATAAACCACGGGGAAAAGCATCCTCCATTCACTATTTAAGTGCATAGATGACATGTATTTTTTCCCACTGCCCTTTTCGATACAGGTGCATGATAATGCTCCATTCTAAATCTAAACAAATGTCACATATATATTATTTAGTATACACTACCATTCAAAAGTTTGGGGTCACTTAGAAATGACCTTGATTTTGAAAGAAAAGCTATTTTGCGTCCATTAAAATAACATAAAATGTATCGTAAATACAGTGGAGACACTGCTAATGTTGTAAATGACTATTGTAGCTAGAAATGGCAGATGTTTTATGGATTACTGTATATACATAGGCGTACAGAGGCCCATTATCAGCAACCATCACTCCTGTGTTCCAATGGCAGGTTGTGTTAGCTAATCCAAGTTTATAATTTTAAAAGGCAATTGATCATTAGAAAACCCTTTTGCAAATATGTTAGCACAGCTGAAAACAGTTGTTCTGATTAAAGAAGCAATAAAACTGGCCTTCTTTAGACTAGTTGAGTATCTGGAGCATCAGCATTTGTGGGTTCGATTACAGGCTCAAAATGGCCAGAAACAAAGACCTTTCTTCTGAAACTAGTCAGTCTATTCTTGTTCTGAGAAATGTGATGTGATGTGTATGTGATGTGTACGCCGAGGAACTTCAAACTTTCCACCTTTTTCCACTACTGTCCCGTCGTTGTGGATAGGGGGGTGCTCCCTCTGCTGCTTCCTGAGGTCCACGATAATCTCATTTGTTTTGTTGACGTTGAGTGTGAGGTTATTTTCCTGACACCACACTCCGAGGGCCCTCACCTTCTCCCTGTAGGCTGTCTCATTGTTGTTGGTAATCAAGCCTACCACTGTATGTCGTCTGCAAAGTTTATGATTGAGTTGGAGGTGTGCATGGCCACACAGTCATGGGTGAACAGGGAGTACAGGAGAGGGCTGAGAACACACCCTTGTGGGGCACCAGTGTTGAGGATCAGCGGGGTGGAGGTGTTTCCTACCCTCACCACCTGGGGGCGGCCCGTCAGAAAATCCAGGACCCAGTTGCATAGGGTGGGGTTAATTACGAGTTTGGAGGGTACTATGGTGTTATATGCTGAGCTGTAATCGATGAACAGCATTCTTACATAGGTATTCCTCTTGTCCAGTTGGGTTAGGGCAGTGTGCAGTGTGATTGCGATTGCGTCGTCGGTAAATGGGCAAGACAAAAGATTTAAGTGTCTTCGAACGGGGTATGGTAGTTGTCACGTTCCTGACCTGTTTTCTCTTGTTTTGTATGTCTTTATTGGTCAGGGCGTGAGTGTTGGGTGGGCAGTCTATGTTTTGTATTTCTATGTTGGGTTTTGTGTTCGGCCTGGTATGATTCTCAATTAGAGACAGGTGTGTATCGTTTGTCTCTGATTGAGAGTCATACTAAGGTAGCCAGGGTTTCACTGGTGTTTTGTGGGTGTTTGTTTCCTGTGTTAGCGTTTGGGCCACACAGGACTGTTGCAGGTTAGTCACGTTTGTTGTTTTGTTTATTTGTAGTGTTTGTTGGTTTGCCATTAAAATCATGAATACCTCCTACTCCGCATCTTGGTCCGATCCATGCTCCTCCTCGTCTGAGGAGGAGAACGACATTGACAGCCGTTACAGTAGTAGGTGCCAGGCGCACCAGTATGTATGTGTCAAGAACTGCAACACTGCTGTGTTTTTCATATTCAACAGTTTCCCGTGTGCATTAAGAATGGTTCACCGCCCAAAGGACATCCAGCCAACCTGGAAGCATTGGAGTCAACATGGGCCAGCAAACCTGTGGAATGCTTTCAACATGCCCCGACGAATTGAGGCTGTTCTGAGGACAAAAGGGGGTGAAACTCAATATTAGGAAGGTGTTCCTAATGTTTTGAATACTCAGTGTATTTTTAAGTATGCCTTCTAGGCAGAGTTGCAAAGAAAAAGCCATATCTCAGACTGGCCAATAAAAATAAAAGATTAAGATGGGCAAAAGAACACAGACACTGGACAGAGGAACTCTGCCTAGAAGGCCAGCATCCCGGAGTCGCCTCTTCACTGTTGACGTTGAGACTGGTGTTTTGCGGGCACTATTTAATGAAGCTCCCAGTTGAGGACTTGTGAGGCGTCTGTTTCTCAAACTAGACACTCTAATGTACGTGTCCTCTTGCTCAGTTGTGCACCGGGGCCTCTCACTCCTCTTTTTTAACAAAAAATTAATCAACCCCTACAAAAATGTCCATGAGATATAATCCACATAATTATTCACATTCCCTGTTATTTTCCTGCTGTTCAAAACGGTTTAAAATGAAGATCCTACATCTGTAGACAGCGCGATGATAAGGTAAAGAATGGTGATGAACTTCGAGAAGAACACTTGAAGCCACTGTAGAAAATAATGATCCATTTGCTGAAGAATTCATGTCAATACATGGTAGTGTCATTACTTTAATAGTCATCTTGTTTAGATGAAGAGTGATTAAACTCAGTTGCAGTGAGTGTATGTGCTACCATGCTATAACTAGTGGTGCAGTATCTATCTCCCAGGAGTGGAGGACAGACAGCTTCAGTTTCACAAGGAGCTCATCACACAGTATGAGGCCTGGACTCATGAAGGAGAAGCACTTCAACCGCAAACACTGATCTCAGGCTCAGTGAAATGGCTGTTCAGGCTCCTGTGTGGAGCTGATGGAGAGAACGTCCCCTACATGGAGCTACTGCACTGTAAGACCCACAGCTGAGCTGTCAGAGGAACACTAACTTTGCAAGATGAATCCACTTAATGTGTTATCTTTCCATTTTGTGTCTTTCGGTCGACAACATGAAAGGTTTGTCCGAAGACCACGGGTTGGGAACCACTGTTCTACTAGATGTAAATATTTCTGCAGTTGTAGCAACCTTGAGATTGTTTTGAGACATTTAATTGTAACATTAGATGAATGGATCAACACCACAAATTCCTGAAATATATATACTGTATATACTGTATATATACACTACGATCAAAAGGTTGGGGTCATTTAGAAATGTCCTTGTTTTCCATGAAAACATACATGAAATGAGTTGCAAAATGAATAGGAAATATAGTCAAGACGTTGACAATATAAATCATTATAAATAATGTTTTTTAATTGAATTAATAATTGTGTCCTTCAAACTTTGCTTTCGTCAAAGAATCATCCATTTGCAGCAATTACAGCCTTGCAGACCTTTGGCATTCTAGTTCTAATTTGTTGAGGTAATCTAAAGAGATTTCACCCCCATGCTTCTTGAAGCACCTCCCACAAGTTGAATTGGCTACATGGGCACTTACTATGTACCATACGATCAAGTTGCTCCCACAACAGCTCAATAGGGTTGAGATCCGATGACTGTGCTGGCCACTCCATTATAGACAGAATACCAGCTGACTGCTTCTTCCCTAAATAGTTATTGCATAGTTTAGAGCTGTGCTTTGGGTCATTGTCCTGTTGTAGGAAGAAATTGGCTCCAATTAAGATCCGTCCAGAGGGTATGGCATGGCGTTGCAAAATGGAGTGATAGCCTTCTTTCTTCAAGATCCCTTATTCCCTGTACAAATATCCCACTTTATCACCACCAAAGCACCACCAGACCATCACATGCCTCCACCATGTGTCACGCTTGTTGAAATGAGTGGACCAAGGCGCAGCGTGCGTAGTGTTCCACATTATATTTAATAGTGAAACTTACAACAAAACCAACAAAGAATATAACGAACGTGCAGTATAGCAGTGCTCAAGGCAACTATACAAAAACAAGATCCCACAACAAACAGGTGGGAAAAGGCTGGCTAAATATGATCCCCAATCAGAGACAATGATAGACAGGTGCCTCTGATTGGGAACCATACCAGGCCAACATAGAAATAACAAAACTAGAATGCCCACCCTAGTCACACCCTGACCTAACCAAAATAGAGAATAAAAAGGCCAGGGCGTGACACCATGCTTGACAGATGGCGTCAAGTACTCCTCCAGCATCTTTTCATTTTCTCTGCGTCTCATGAATGTTCGTCTTTGTCATCCGAAAACATTCAAGATTCGTCTGTCCATAACACTTTTTTCCAATCTTCCTCTGTCCAGTGTCTGTGTTATTTTGCCCATCTTCATTTTTTATTTTTATTGGTCAGTCTGAGATATGGCTTTTTCTTTGCAACTCTGCCTAGAAGGCCAGCATCCCGGAGTCGCCTCTTCACTGTTGACATTGAGACTGGTGTTTTGCAGGTACTATTTAATGAACCTGCCAGTTGAAGACTTGTGAGGTGTCTGTTTCTCAAACTGGACACTCTAATGTACTCTTGTTCAGTTGTGCACCGGGGCCTCCCACTCCTCTTTCTATTCTGGTTAGTGCCAGTTTGCTCTGTTTTGTGAAGGGAGTAGTACACAGGATTGTACGAGATCTTGCAATTTCTCGCATGGAATAGCCTTCATTTGGCAGAACAAGAATAGATTGACGAATTTCAGAAGAAAGTTATTTGTGTCTGGCCATTTTGACCCACAAATGCTGATGCTCCAGATACTCAACTAGTTTAAAGGCCAGTTTTATTGCTTCTTTAATCAGGACAACAGTTTTCAGCTGTGCTAACATAATTGCAAAAGGGTTTCGCCACTTAGCAACTTTTCAACTACTTACTATTTTCAGCTACTTTGCAACTACTTAGCATGGTATCTAACCCTTCCCCAAACATTAACCCACTTAGCTAACCCTAACCTAAATCCTAAACTTAACCCTAACCTTAACCCTAACCCCTAATCCTAACCCCTAGCCTAGCTAACGTTAGCCAGCTAGCTAATGTTAGCCACCGAACTACCTAGCTAGAACTCGTAACATATCATACGTTTTTCAAAATCGTAACATATCATACTTTTTCGTAAATTCTTAATACAGTACATTTTGCAAATTCGTAAAATATAATATGAATTGTAAATCGTCACATGTAACACAAAATGGGTGATCGACATCCACAAATAAATACATACGAAACGTAACATACATACTTAATGGAGTGTCCTGGATTTACGTACAGAATAATACGAAATGCTCTGAGACCAGGTTGGAACTCCTTACTCAGTGGATCCTTACGTTTATTGAAGCTACGATTAATTTGTCTGGTTTGTATTCTCAACTGTTACATTTTACAGATGCACTTCATATGGGACTCATAAAACTGGACAAATCCAAATCCACACAAAAGGGATCTGGGACCACAGAACTACTCTTGCAAAGGTTCACTTTCCACAAAAAATGGGGAGGAGAAAAAGTGAGAGGAGGAACACCCATCGTGACTTACCATGCCATTGTACAATTCAACACACACACTGCTAAACTTCACATCCTTGTTGCTTTTGTTGGCCGTACTCAGCGTGTAGGCAGCGGCAGTGTGACGCACGTGCTCCTGTACGTTGAGGCTGTAAATTGGTGGTGAGTGTGCAGGGGCCCCAGGCGGGCCCTGGGGCGGCGGCGTGTATCTGCTCAGGATCTGTTATTATACCCTGTTTCCTGCTTGGCTCTGTGCCAATACAAGTGTGAATATCTGCTGCCTCCAACTGTCGCATGCCGACCAGATAACAGCTCTGACAACAATAAATGCCTTCAGCTCTGCACAATTAAGCCCAAATATACTGTAGGACTCAGTCTATTAAGGCCCAATGTCTTCCTGTCATGTCATTGTGATGTAGGACTACTAACCACAGCCGTCAGGTGCTGGTGGTTTCTCAAGGCACTGGTAAACCTAGACACACTTACCTTCCAGCTGTTCACTATATCAAGCGGCAGTTAAGCAAGCCTCCCTAAAAAACGGTATATTGTGTCGTTGTGTGTGTGGGGTAAAGGGAGTTCAAAGCTGACCTGTTTTCTTTTTTGGATGGCACAATAAAACGCTTGTAGATTGAAAGAGTCGATTCATGTCTATATCTGCCTCTGTCTGGGTTTTATACGTAACGTAACAATGGGTCTGAATACTTTCGGAAGCCACTGTACCTCTCTCTCTGCTGTGGTACTGTAGTTTCTGTGCGCTGACATCTCGGGTGGGTACAGAGCATATCAAACTGTCCTCTATCCTGAGGCAGACAGCAATCACACAGAGGACCCTTTCTCTGTCTCTCTCCAAACCATCTTTTTGTCACTCGCCAGAACTCCAGATGGTGCAAGTCTATACATCACAGCATAATGCACTTTTATTTTACAGACCCTTGTCTTGTTTGACAAGATGTGTGGCACATTTGTGGGGGACTGTCACAGAAGTACATTCAGTCCTGGCCCAAATCTATGGACTCTCCAGTGGCGACTCCCTCTCTGTGTCTGTGACCCCATCTTAAAGTGAGTGGGCACAAAAAGTATCATTGTGCCTTTAGTATCACTGTAACAAGACAGAAACTGGCTGTGAAATGGGATTTCATTAACTTCGCTCTCTCCATTCTGCAATGCAAATTGTGGTGTGTAAAGAAAGACATCCCAGCAATACAGAGAGAGAGAGAGACAGAGAGAGAGAGAGACAGAGAGAGAGAGAGACAGACAGAGAGAGAGACAGACAGAGAGAGAGAGAGAGACAGAGAGAGAGAGAGAGAGAGAGAGCATATGCAACAAAGAACAAAAGCCACCATAACTGATAAGAATGAAGGAACTGTGAATGACTCTTCCTGGAATTCCCTTTACACTGAGCTCCTTTATGTCCTGATATGATTACATACATTGCTACTTCAGCCATTCTCTTTCTTGTTACATAAATGACAAGAATGCATTTGTTCATTCATTACTAGTGAGATTATAAAGGCATCACATCCTGCATGACATTAAACCACAAGAACAACAGATCATAAATAATGGCTACTACTTACATGGTGGAAACTTTCTAGCATTTAATTTAGCCAATATAGGCCTATATTTGAAAAGAGATAGGACAAATAGATATGGAGGAGCCTGAGAAGATGAGGAGGGCACAAAAGGGGTATAAAAGGGGCATAAGGAAGGGGGGGGCAAAAAGTGACCCAAGATGAGAGAAATATGTGAAAGCGTGAGAGAGTGTTGAGGAACAGAACTTGGCATGCCTGGCAGCGTTTCTCTGTGGATGCATTTTTCGTGGAAAGACCGCATGACCTCTTTATTCGACAATAATGGAGTTTCCATTGAAAATGGCTCCAGCCATTTTTGTCAGCCTCGGGCTTCCACCCTCCACCCTTCCAAAAAAGGGCCAATCTTCTCTGTCTCATTACCAAGAATGAGATTTGGATCCACAGTAAGAATGTAACAGAAACAAAGTAGGACACCTCTGCCAACGGGATCAACACAGACTGTGTGATATGATATTGAAACATACAGTACAGAACATCCATAGACGTATAGCTACAGAGGCCTACATCTACTATAGGCAACATTTAGTCCCACCTCTTTCCTTTCTACTGTCATGAAAGAATATGCCAGAGGGGGATTAGAGAGAGAGAAAGTGTTCCAAAAAAGGTCCAGTTACCAGGACCACAAATACAAATTCCATCTAGACACTGTTGCCCTAGAGCACACAAAAAACTATACACACCTCCGCCTAAACATCAGCGCCACAGGTAACTTGTTGTTGTGGCTGGTAGCCTAGTGGTTAGAGCGTTGGGACTGTAATCAAAACGTTGCTCGATCGAATCCCTGAGCTGACAAGGTAAAAATTTGTCGTTCTGCCCCTGAACAAGGCAGTTAACCCACTGTTCCTAGGCTGTCATTGTATATACAATTTTTTTCTTAACTGACTTGCCTAGTTAAATAAAGTTTGAAACTTCCACAAAGCTGTAAATGATCAGAGGGACAAGGCAAAAAGGGCCATCTATGCCAACAAAAGGAACGTAAAACTTGACATACAGTACGAGTCAACAGTTTGGACACACCTACTCATTCCAGGGATTTTCTTTATTTTTACTATTTTCTACATTGTAGAATAATAATGAAGACATCAAAACTACGAAATAACACATATGGAATCATGTACTAGCCCAAAAAGTGTTAAACAAATCAAAACACATTTTAGATTTACGATTCTTCAAAGTAGCCGCCCTATGCCTTGATGACAGCTGAGGATTGCTTTTCCAACAGTCTTGAAGGAGTTCCCACATATGCTGAGCACTTGTTGGCTGCTTTTCCTTCACTCTGCGGTCAAATTCATCCCAAACCATCTCAATTGTGTTGAGGTCAGGTGATTGTGGAGGCCAGGTCATCTGATGCAACACCATCATGCTCCTTGATCAAATAGCCCTTACATAGCCTGTAGGTGGGTTTTGGGTCATTGTCCTGTTGGAAAACAAATGATAGTCCCACTAAGCGAAAACTAGAATGCTATTTGGTCCTGAACAGAGAGTAAACAGTGGCAGAATACCACACTCAGTGAGCATAGCAGCTAACCGATCGCTGCAGCTGTACATAGTCCATCTGTAAACTACCCACCCAATTTACCTACCTCACCCCCCATACTGCTTTTATTTATTTACTTTTCTGCTCTTTTGCACACCAGTATCTCTTCTTGCACATGATCATCTGATGATTTATCACTCCAGTGTTAATCTGCTAAATTGTAATTATTCGATTTATTGCCTACCTCATGCCTTTTGCACACATTGTATATAGATTCTCTTTTTTTTTCTACCATATTGACTTGTTTATTGTTTACTCCATGTGTAACTCTGTGTTGTCTGTTCACACTGCTATGCTTTATCTTGGTCAGGTCGCAGTTGCAAATGAGAACTTGTTCTCAACTAGCCTACCTGGTTAAATAAAGGTGAAATAAAAAAATAGCCTTGCTATTGAGAAAGGACACCTTAGGCAAACCTGGCTCTAAAGATAAGACAGGCTATGTGCACACTTCCCACAAAATGAGGTGGAAACTGAGCTGCACTTCCTAACCCCCTGCCAAATGTATGACCATATTAGAGACACATATTTCCCTCAGATTACACAGATCCACAAAGAATTCGAAAACAAACCCAATTTTGATAAACTCCCATAACTATTGGGTGCAATACCACAGTCTGCCATCACAGCAGCAAGATTACTGACCTGCTGCCACAAGTGAAGAACAAACAGCATTGTAAATACAACCCATATTTGTTTATTTTCCCTTTTGTACTGTAACTATTTGCTCATAATATGACATTTGAAAAGTCTTTATTCTTTTGGAACTTTTGTGATTGTAATGTTTACTGTTAATTTCTATTGTTTATTTAATTTTTGTTGATTATCTACTTCACTTGCTTTGGCAATGTTAACATATGTTTCCCATGCCAATAAAGCCCTTAAATTGAAATTGAATTGGAAGAGAGAGACGGGCTGCAGAGTTCAGATAGAGAGAGTCCCCAGCGATAGGCTCCACTCCCCTCACTACTCTCCTCAGATGGAGTGGATGTTGACGGGAAGGTCACTTTGACAAAGGCGACCTCTGAGATGGCCCTCTGCACCACAGGCTGTGCAGATGGAAGTGTGGCCGGTGATGATTTGTCCATGCTGGGTCCGTCCTCACACACAGATGTTTTAGTGACCTCATTCTCACAGAATTCCTATTCTGCTTATCCATTTGATTAAGTTAACTCGGTTGTACATATTTCAAGCAATGAAAACCAAGAACCCGAATCTGATATTTGGATTAAGAACTCGATGTGTAAATATTGGTTTAATAACTCTGATACATCACATGTATCGCATGTCTTGCGATGTCTTAACTAAAAAGTAATAAAAAAAATCTGAATCTCTCCCCAATGTCATGTGTTCTAGTTTGTTGGTTTATTCTGTATGTGTCTGTGCCTGGAATGTGATGTCGTTTGGTAAGAGTGCAGAGAGTCCGAGACAAGACATCCCCAGCTCCAGCCCTGGTCCCAGGCCCAGCATCACATTACACAGGATTTACTGTCAGGCTTCTACGTTCCCCATTAGAATCGCATTCTTGTCACTTTACAACAGTTGCTGCTGCTGCTGGCACCAGTGCCATCCACTCCGATAGACTCTGTAACTTATCAAAATCCCTAGTAGTGGCAGCATGTATATCGTTATTACATGGTACATCATAAATATAACACACAAACCCTGTAGCAGCCTACAGTAGTCTATGCAAACTGGCCACTGTCTATATATTGCCTGGTGTTATGATTGTGCTGTCCTGTGGGAGAAAAGGTTTTGTCTCCACATTCCAGGGGGATAAAAAAAAAAACATACAGTAGGCAGTATCCATCGCCGTGGAAACGTGGATTATTCAGCCTGTCACACTGCAGCTCCTTATCCCATAATGACACCTGTCACTGGGTTTGACTTGCATGTTTTTGTCTCCACTGACAGCCTAATAATTCACAGGCTGACATGTCTCGTTGTCAGTGCAGCGGGAGCCAAACTCGTTGGCCTCCATTTATTAATTGCCATTCAATAGAACAAGGCCATTTTTCAGGCTGAAGTGTACAGGGCAGATATGCTGCAGAACTGACAAGGCAGGCACTTCTTCTCTGACCATTGTTTAATCAAAAACAGAGCATTTCGAAGATGTAATTCGGATGATTTATGATCTTGTGTTATTCCCATGCCCTGTAATCTGGCCTGAAGAAATTCAGCATGACCCCTAGGACCCTCATGAACTTCTACCGATGCACAGTTGAGAGCATTATGTCGGGCTGCGTCACCGCCTTCTACGGCAACTGCACCGTCCTCAACCGCATCCCACTGGGCACAGACGTCACTTCCATGTCTAGTCTTAAGGGCCATGCCAAATTTCTTCCTAAATTGAAGAGGCGCTGTTGCGTGTTCTTCACCACACTGTCTGTTTGGATAGACCATTTTAGGTGGTCAGTGATGTGCAGGCCAGATTGAACTTGAAGCTTTTCACCTTCTCCACTGCGGCCCCGTCGATGTGGATGGGGGCGTGATCTCTCTGCTGTCTCCTGAAGTCCACGGTCAGTTATTTTGTTTGCCAGTGCCCTCACCTCCTCCCTGTAGGCTGTCTCATTGTTGTAGGTAAATCAGGCCTACCACTGTTGTGTCGTCTGCAAACTTGATGACTGAGTTGGAGACGTGTGTAGCCACACAGTCATGGGTAAACAGGGAGTACATGAGGGGGCCATCCTTGTTGGGCCCCGTGTTGAGGATCAGCGTAGCAGAGGTGTTGTTGCCTATCTTTACCACCTGGGGTCGGCCCTTCAGGAAGTCCAGGAGCCAGTTGCACAGGAAGGGGTTTAGACCCAGGGCCCCAAGCTTAGTGATGAGCTTGGAGGGCACTATGGTGTTGAATTCTGAGCTGTAGTCGATGAACAGCATTCTCACGTAGGTATTCTTCTTGTCCAGATGGGATAGGGCAGTGTGCAGTGGATGGCGATTGCATCATCTGTTGTGGTGGTACGCAAATTGTAGTGGGTCTAGGGTGTCGGGTAAGGTGGAGATGATATTAACTAGCCTCTCAAACCACTTCATGATGACAGAAGTGAGTGCTATGGGGCAATAGCCATTTAGTTTAGTTACCTTTGCTTTCTTGGGTACAGGAACAATGGTGGACATCTTGAAGCAAGTGGGGACAACAGACTGGGATAGGGAGATATTGAATATGTCTGTAAACACTTCAGCCAGCTGGTCTGCACATGCCCTGAGGATGCGGCTTAAGATGCTGTCACCACAGATAACAAGAGCTCACAGTCCTCGTGAGCGATGGTGGCCCACGTCTTCTAAGTGGACGAAGAAGGTGTTCAGCATGTCTGGGGGCAAAGCATCAGTGTCCGTGACATGGCTAGTTTTCCCAGTCCGTGTGATCAAAACAATCTTGAAGTATAGATTCTGATTTATCAGACCAACGTTGAACAGTCCTTACCACAAGTACTTCCTGTTTATGTTATTGCCTATAGGAGGGAAGGAGTAGAATGGAGGCGTGATCTGATTTGCCGAAGGGAGATAATTGTTTTCTCAACATTTTATTAAATCTATTATTACATTTATTACATTGTTTATACACACCACGTACAGTTGAAGTTGGAAGTTTGCATACACCTTAGCCAAATACATTTACCAAATACATTCACAATTCCTGACATTTAATCCTAGTAAAAATTCCCTGTCTTAGGTCAGTTCGGATCACCACTTTATTTTAAGAATGTGAAATGTCAGAATAATAGTTGAGAGAATGATTTATTTCAGCTTTTATTTCTTTCATCACATTCCCAGTTGGTCAGAAGTTTACATACACTCAATTAGTATTTGGTAGCATTGCCTTTAAATTGTTTAACTTGGGTCAAATGTTTTGGGTAGCCTTCCACAAGCTTCCCACAATAAGTTGGGTGCATTTTGGCCCATTCCTCCTGACAGAGCTGGTGTAACTGAATCAGGTTTGTAGGCCTCCTTGCTCGCACATGCTTTTTCAGTTCTGCCCACAAATCTTCTATAGGATTGAGGTCAGGGCTTTGTGATGGCCACTCCAATACCTTGACTTTGTTGTCCTTAAAACATCTTGCGGATTAGTGGGACGCTACCATCCCATTTCGACAATTTCAGGTGAAATTGCAGAGTGCAGAATTCAAATTAAATTACTATAAATATTAAACTTTCATGAAATCACAAGTGCAATACATCAAAATAAAGCTTAACGTGTTGTTAATCCAGCCAAGGTGCCAGATTTCAAAAAGGATTTACAGCTAAAGCAAACCATGCGATTATCTGAGGACAGCGCCCAGCACACAAATGCATAACAAATCATTTTCAACCAGGGGGTTGCGACACGAAAGTCAGAAATAGCGATATAAAAAATGCCTTACCTTTGAAGATCTTCTTCTGTTGGCACTCCAAAAGGTCTCAGTTACATTACAAATGGTCCTTTTGTTCGATAATGTCCTTCTTTATATCTCAGTTTAGCTGGCGCGCTTCAGTCAATAATCCACTCGGTTTCCCTCCTTCAAAATGCATACAAAATGAATCCCAAACGTTACCAATAAACTTATCCAAACAAGTCAATCAACGTTTATAATCAAGCCTTAGGTACCCTAATACGCAAATAAACGATACAATTTAAGACGGAGAATCGTTATTGTCTTTACCGGAGAAGAATACCAAAGAATGCGCTCTCAGTCACGCGCTTGGAAACACTACAGCCAAAATGGGAGCCACCTAGAAAAACAAACATTTCTGGCAAGTTTTTCCAAAAACCAGCCTGAAACTCTTTCTAAAAACTGTTGACATCTAGTGGAAGCCCTAGGAACTGCAATCGGGCACGATTTCGCCCTATTATAAAAGTGCCAGCCATTGAAATCAGTGGTAGGATTATTCTTTTTTTTTGGGGGGGGGGGGTTGTCCTCGGGGTTTCGCCTGCCATWTCAGTTCTGTTATACTCACAGACATTATTTTAACAGTTTTATAACCTTTAGAGTGTTTTCTATACAAATCTACCAATTATATGCATATCCTAGCTTCTGGGCCTGAGTAGCAGGCAGTTTATTCTGGGCACGCTTTTCATCCGGATGTCAAAATACCGCCCCCTATCCCAAAGAAGTTAAGCCATTTTGCCCCAACTTTGGAGGTATGCTTGGGGTCATTGTCCATTTGGAAGACCTATTGTCCATTTGGAAGACCCAAGCTTTAACGTCCTGACTGATGTCTTGAGATGTTGCTTCAATATATCCACATAATTTCCCCTCCTCATGATGCCATCTATTTTGTGAAGTGCACCAGTCCCTCCTGCAGCAAAGCACCCCCACAACATGATGCTGCCACCCCCGTGCTTCACGGTTGAGATGGTGTTCTTTGGCTTGCAAGCCTCCCCCTTTTTCCTCCAAACGTAACGATGGTCATTATGGCCAAACAGTTCTATTTTTGTTTCATCAGACCAGAGGACATTTCTCCAAAAAGTACGAACTTTGTCCGTAGTCTGGCTTTTTTATGGCGGTTTTGGAGCAGTGGCTTCTTCCTTGCTGAGTGGCCTTTCAGGTTATTTCAATATAGGACTCGTTTTACTGTGGATATAGATACTTTTGTACCTGTTTCCTACAGCATCTTCACAAGGTCCTTTGCTGTTGTTCTGGGATTGATTTGTACTTTTCGCACCAAAGTACGTCCATCTCTAGGAGACAGAACGCGTCTCCTTTCTGAGCGGTATGACGGCTGCGTGGTCCCATGGTGTTTATACTTGCGTACTATTGTTTTTACAGATGAACGTGGTACCTCCAGGCGTTTGGAAATTGCTCCCAAGGATGAACCAGACTTGTGGAGGTCTACAATTCTTGGCTGATTTCTTTTGAGTTTCCCATGATGTCAAGCAAAGAGGCACTGAGATGAAGGTAGGCCTTGAAATACATCCTCAGGTACACCTCCAATTGATTCAAATTTTGTCAATTAGCCTATCAGAAGATTCTAAAGCCATGACATCATTTTCTGGAATTTTCCAAGCTGTTTAAAGGAACAATAAACTTAGGTTATTGTATGTAAACTTCTGACCAACTGGAATTGTGATACAGTGAATTTTAGTGAAATAATCTGTCTGTAAACAATTGTTGGAAAAATTACTTGTGTCATGCACAAAGTAGATGTCCTAACTGACTTGCCAAAACTATAGTTTATCAACAAGAAATTTGTGGAGTGGTTGAAAAACGAGTTTTAATGACCCCAACCTAAGTGTATGTAAACTTCCGACTTTGATTGTATTTATATTCTGGATTCTTGACATAGCTGATATATCTACAGCTGTTTTCTCAGTATATCTTTTCGGTGTATATACGCATAGATTGCATTTGGATTACTAATACAATGTCATGTGGGTTGTTAACTGGATTCGTTCGGACATTTCTTGAATTCTTGATAGGGTTGAACCAGTCATACACAGCTAAAGGGAAAACACCCAGCTGGGGTGTGTACCTGCTCAACAGGGAGGAGCCCTGCAGTCTCTCTTTACATTGTGGGTACAGTTTCCCTT
This sequence comes from Salvelinus sp. IW2-2015, assembly GCF_002910315.2. Taxonomy (NCBI): domain Eukaryota; kingdom Metazoa; phylum Chordata; class Actinopteri; order Salmoniformes; family Salmonidae; genus Salvelinus; species Salvelinus sp. IW2-2015. The sequence continues at coordinate 17,119,148 of NC_036854.1, read as the reverse complement.
GGCTTTTTGCAGTGGATCTGCTCTTATTTCCTCTGCGAGCCACAGAAAGAGAAACAGACACACCCCTGTGATAACACAGCTAAAGTGTCCTGCTGGAAATACAATAACGCCCACTTATTTTGTCGAGCATGTTTGCACGGGTGTCCTGAATGTCTGTCTGCAGCGTCCCTCTTTCCGCCTCTCTGGTGTCCATGTCTCAACGCAGAGGGGAGATGGATGAGGGTGTTTTCCTTCCACAAATCAACACATGAGTTTGTCATTAATCACCTTGCATGGATTTGACTGTTACACTGACGTTCCTCTGTTGCTGGAAGCTATCTCCAGTGTGTTTTACCTGTCAGTTATAAGAAATCGGCGTCCTCTTCTATACTGGGGCCATGGGACCTTCTGGGATAGCTGCTGCTCACCTAGGACTTTACATCTCTCTTGGCCAGGGAAACTGTGACGAATGCCAAACAGAGACCACATCCCATAGTACTGTTCCTTGTCCTCCAGGCTGATCCAATGGAGAGCAGGTATATTTCTCTATCAGTCTGATAGTGTTAGGAAGTTCGATACAGTAGAAGTGGTAACATTTGCTGTGGCTTATCAGTATATTTACAACCAGCACACTCGGAGTGAACAGGATTTAAATTTGCATTGTGTGAAAGTCTAAAAAGGAAAGAGGATTTGCCTTAATGACACGTACCTGCTTCAAGGTCATTTCACTAGAAGAATCACTTGAACTTCCTAACGCTATCAGACTGATAGAGAAATATACCCTACTGAGAAATCCTCATTAGTAACCCCTCCTTCTCCTGTTCTCCTCTCTTCTCCTGTTCTCCTCCTCCTCTGTTCTTTCTCTTTCGTCCCTCCAAAGCTCTGATTATTTCCAAAAGATTCAATTATCCTCTGTGATCTCCGACAGGGCTACACAGTATATCTGCGAGGGAACAGAGCCGAAAGACTATGGTTTTATATCACACTCTATTGTGTGCACCAATGCATGTCATCTCTTTAAACTTGTGTCATAAACAGAATTTACCAAGGCCGTCCACACTACCATGACAGGATTGTTTTATAGAGACAAAAGGTATCCTTGAAAACCCTTTCATGCATGCCTAACGAGGGGAATGGCTCGTTTTTATAGACCTAATCAATTCCATTTACTTAAGAGGACTTTGCAACTCTTCACTGAACACGCTAATAAACATGTCCATTTGAATAGCGCCCACCACCTTAAGCATACAGCAGTATCTCTGTAACCCCAACTTATCTGTCCTCCTCCACGTCCTCCACTCCTTCAGCTCTCCCGCTATCTATCTGTGTTGCCATGGGATACATGGGAGTCAAGGTCGACAAAAGCATACATGGCCCACACAGAGTATGTTGTAGGAGAACAGAGTTTATTAATACAAAATCCCCTGGTACGTAGTGTATATGACAAAAACAATACTCCCACCGTAGCCAGATGTGGGTGAAAGCACATGGGAAGGCACAGGCAGCCCCAGGTGCACAACCAGTCCCCCCTCCCTCCCTCCCTCCCTCGCCCCCTTCGTACCTCACACATCAACCCTTGGGGCTCGAGGGGCCGAGGCCACGTCTGAGTGTGGGACCAGTGGCAGCGCTGATGGGAAAACAGAGGTTTGAAAACCGGTGAGGCGTTGTTCCTCTAGGGGGCCGTTCCAGCAAGTGATGCGAGACTGAGCCGGTTCACACCTGCAGCACTGGCACTGGCAGACAGGACATGTCAGAGCTTTGTGGTGGGCCACTCTGTTATCAAATAGAGCAAGCGCCATGGGGCATAAACATACACAAACAAAGGCATTTCATCCTCATTACACAGTGCTGGTGACTTTCCAAATGACTAATTGGCAATGAATCAATAGTAATCAAGCTCTTGATGTTAATGATTGGCTTGTAGTCTGTTAGTGTAGCTTGTTTAGTCTCTAGACATGTGTAGAGTCTAGACGTGCAGTCTCTAGACACGTGTAGTCTCTAGGCATGTGTAGTGTCTAGGCATGTGTAGTCCCTAGACATGTGTAGTCGCTAGACATGTGTAGTCTCCAGACATGTGTAATCTCTAGACATGTGTAGTCTCCAGACATGTGTAGTCTCTAGACATGTGTAGAGTCTCCAGACATGTGTAGTCTCTAGACATGTGTAGTCTCCAGACATGTGTAGTCTCTAGACATGTGTAGTCTCCAGACATGTGTAGTCTCCAGACATGTGTAATCTCTAGACATGTGTAGTCTCTAGACATGTGTAGTATCCAGGCATGTGTAGTCTCTAGACATGTGTARTCTCTAGACATGTGTAGTCTCTAGACATGTGTAGTCTCCAGACATGTGTAGTCTCTAGACATGTGTAGTATCCAGGCATGTGTAGTCTCCAGACATGTGTAGTCTCCAGACATGTGTAGTCTCCAGACATGTGTAGTGTCTAGGCATGTGTATACTCCAGACATGTGTAGTGTCTTTGTAATGTACTAGGCAATGTTAATCACTAAAATCATTACTGCTATTACTGCTATGCTATTCTATCATGGTCTCACTGTGTTAACATTCTCATATAGAATCATTCTATTTGTCTCTATTGTATGAAGCAAGGCCACTAGCGGTGCCTGGCTGATGGCTCTAGCCTGCTTTCTGCTGGTAATCGCCTGCTCACTTCCAATAACCCCCTGCTGGTCTCCCAGGGATACGCCTGCCATATTAGGGATGATGAGGCAGTGGCAGATGGGCACGCTCGCTCTGTGTGCTCGCTCTCGTCATCCCTGTCATGGACGGGTGAGGCTTGGCATCGTTATCGGCTAAGTGGCTTCTTCTTCTTCGGGTGTACGAGGAAACCTCTCCGTTAGAGAGGAGGAGGGGATAGAGAAATCACCCGGCAGTTCAGGTAATCACTGCCCGTGTTCTGCCACACTACACACCTCGGGGCCTCTGGGACCTGCAGGATGATACCTCTGTGTCTAGGCTGTCATGACTCACACAGACACACACAACACAATTCACGTAGGGCACATGGCGACTGGGATTTTTCGGGGGGTAAAGGGGTTGTATGGTTTCAGGGTGTGTAAAGGTCTTATTTTCTCAAGTCAGGCACATTACTTCAATAGTGAAGAAATTAATTATGGAATTCAATCCATTGACAGTGCCGCATTTGAGGACACATTATTGTGCGACATATCAACTCACACGGAGAAAGTCTGGGGACATGGCAATTATCACAAATGACAGGACTGGACGCTCTAATAGGCCCTGGTGCTTATCTGGATCGCAGGTGTGTAATTGTCGATAATCCATTTCAGTATTGCCAAGCTTCAAAGGCAAACATTTACCTAAAGTCCATGAGTCCATGAGTCCATGAGTCCACCCACGAGATGGGTGACAATATGCTGTATTTGCAGCTTACTATTATTACATTCAAAATGGCATGGTAATATCTACAGCCTTATTCTAACGCTGTTGTAGCCAAGCAATACAGCTCCATCTCCACAGTGGGGTATAGGAAAGGAACATCCGAGAGGAACTACGTTAATCAATCACTAGTGCTATTACATCAACACCAGGACAGCTTCGTCTATTCAACGCCTCATCCTTCCATCACTATAAAAGGATTATCTAGTCTACTTCCTGTTTCCCTTATCGGCAGGTGTCTTGGCCTTGCTTTATCTTGGCACATCACAGGGTGTCCAACAGAGGCTTAAGGATTAAGATGAAATGCTTCTCTACATGCAGGCGGACTAGATTGTGTATACATATCTTAATTAACCAAGATAAAGCATGGCTGTGCTTGTTTAATCCACCGCCTATTATAGATGACCAGATCACAGACTCACGATGTGTGTGTGAAGACGACCACACAATTACAATTTGTCTGGGCTCAGTCAATTTCTGTGCTCATCCTTAGCATTACTGTTACCAGTGGGTGTATAATTTCATTATTTGGGAAATGAAATTACTCTGAGATTTAATCATTATATAATTACTTAGCCTCAGTGTCTAATATAGCGTCACACCGCACTGTCTAAAGAGGAAAGAAGATATTGATCTACATCCAAGCTTCAAACATCTAATATTTTAGCAAAATGGAATTAAAACAGATTTTCTGCACATAAAAAGGCACTATTCACTAGCAGTTCTGCTCACGTTTAAATCAGACTTCTGCAGCTACCTGAAAATCATTTATTTAAATCAATTCAAATTGTTATCAGTTATCAAAACATTTGTAATAGTACCTACTGTGGATGATGTCTTACCATTGCATTGAAATGAAATGGAATCTCTTCAATGGAGTCATCGAAGGCACCCTGGCTGTGACTGTTCATACATTTAGTAGTCCCTTCCACTAGAATGAATTGCCTTTCATTGTCACTTATCGAGGCTGTTAAATTCTCCCATGAATGAAAGAGAATGTGTGTTCAAGCCATTACTGTGACTTATAATGTGATGACTCAAATCCTTTCTACCTTCCAAACTAAAGCCTTGTTTGTTACTGTACTTCCTCAAGCAGGGGAGGAGGGAAAAAACTCGGCTGGGAGACAATAAAGCGATTAAATGTGACCATCGGCCAAGATGAGTTTTACTTGACCAAAACCAAAGATGACCTTAGGGATGTTAGGAATCTTGGCATATTTTATACTGTAGAGGTTTGAGCTCTTCCCTTTCCTCTCCATTCCCCATGGGCTTGTATAGTGTGTGTGTGTGTGTGTGTGTGTGTGTGTGTGTGTGTGGTGTGGGTGGTGTGTGTGTGTGTGTGGTGTGTGTGTGTGTGTGTTGTGTTATGTGTGTGTGTGTGTGTGTGTGTGTTGTGTTGTTGTGTGTTGTGTGTGTGCGTGCGTGCGAGAGAGTGTGTAAGTACGTGTGTTTCTTGGCTGCCTGTGGAAATGTATTCCTTCTGAAACAGGGCAAAAGCTCACTGAGAACAGCGAGGCATTTCGTCAAGAAAAGTTTTTGTTTTTTGACTCAATCAAAGCTGCTAAGCTCCCATTATCGGTTTGCTGAGTCTTTCTCCATCTGCATCCCTCTTCCTCTGTTTCCTAGTCTGAACCATGCCTAAGGGTGTTGACGTGCTCTTCTTTGCCAGGATAGTAAATAAAAGAAAACTTGTACCATCTAGAGGGGCTGTATTCCAGATCGCATTAGCACATGTGGCTGTTACGTAACGACATTCCGACATTAAACGTTTCTTAGTCACCTCTCACCAAGTCGCCTAACCTCCAGCTCAAGCAGAGTTAAATGTTAGATACAGTAAAATGATCATTGGCTCAAATTAGGGCTCAGGAGATAATCTGGTCACAACTGATATTTTGGAGGAGATGGTTTTGTTGAACTTGACCCCTGACCTCTGAGGATATGTTCCGCTGCAGCTTGCTCTGCTACATCCCGTCAGGTCACGTCACATCAGACTCTACTGAGGGAACATACTCTACTACCACTATCACAGAAACTCCTGCATTATTGAGTACATTGAGCATGATTTATGTATCTCCAAATGATATCTGCTGAGAAATGTCAACCTTCCCTTGGATGATGATAGAACAGCCTGTTCACACAGAGTCATAAGTGTGATCTTATTATATTTGCAAAGATACAGGTAATATGGTCTGATTCAACAAAAAGGAGAAAGGCTACATCGTTGCTCAAACATAATGAAAATGATGACTGACAAGGAAAAATACTTTGGGTGGGGAAGGAAGGAGATATAGCTGCATGATTATTTTTTATGGTTACTCTGTCCTCTGGATGTACACACAGGGATGTCCATGAAAAGTTAAACACCAGATCAAGTCGATTTCAGGGACAAATACACGCCTCCTGAAATACAGCTGTCGTTGGTCAGCAGAAGTTAGCAGAAGCACGCTGAAACGAGTGTCGTTTTGCGAACAGGAGCACACCCCATCGTCCGCCAGCCCAGAACAGCCTGACTCTCAGAGAGACCGCTCATTAGCTAAATATCTACAGACATCTGTTTAAAGGGCCCGCCATTTACTATGTGTTACCTAATCACAATGTTCCCTGGGGAAATCATCCGGAGGAGGATAGCTAGACAGCATCTAACAGTAGCATCATCACCATCCACAAGCCACCTCTGTCATCGCTCCAATTAGACAACTTATGAAAAGGAGGCAGCTGCTGCTACTGGCATTCTTGTTATTGTTAGGAGTGGCCATAGCACGTAGCAAATGTAATGTGCTTCTTCTGCAACTTCACCATCCACACTTGACTTACTGTATATGGCATGTAACTGTAACTGCCTCTGGTTCTACCACTGATACTGTATTATGCTGATTAAGCTGAATGAGTGAGTTCCCCCTCAAGGGCAACGCAATTCTACGACTGTCTGGTACAACATCAAACCAACGAAGGATATCCGTCCCTGAGCGCTTCTGTTGTTACAGGAGTGTAAAGTTATAGATGTGAACACCAGTCAATGTTATTAATTTGAAATGAATCCATGATAATGAGTGAAGACATAATTACACAACCGGACAGAGATTAGCGACAGATGTTTGTGTGAACTTTAGACAGAAATTAAGGCCATTGTAAAGGTCTGTAAGAGATATAGCTATTTAACAGTGCAAAAACGAATTGGAATCAAACAAAGACATTCTGAAACCCTGCTGTGAATTGTAAAAAAAATAAGAATAATAAAAATGCATTTTATGACAAATCCAGGTGCTTTTAAATCTCAGCAGACAGTCGGTGGGAGTGTTAAAGCCATTAGAATCCCATGTACCAGCAGAACTCTCATGGTTCGGACAAAAAAAAGAAAAATTCCACTCTTTGAATCCAGAATCTCCCTAGGCATGTTTCGGCTGTTGGCAGTTAGACATAGAACATCATGAATAAACCAAGTCCATGTTCTGAATCTGAAATGTACATTTGGAATACATACACCATATATACAAAAGTATGTGGACACCCCTTCAAGTTTATGGATTCGACTATTTCAGCCACACCCGTTGCTTAGAGGTGTATACAAATGTGCATAAAGCCATGGAATCTCCATAGACAAACATTGGCAGTGTTTTTTATTTAACTAGAAACGTCAGTTAAGAACAAATTCTTATTTACAATGACGGCCTACCGGCGAACAGTGGGTTAACTGCCTTGTCCAGGGCCAGAACAACAGCTTTTTACCTTGTCACCACGGGGATTCGATCCAGCAATGTTTCAGTTACTGGCCCAACACTCTAACCACTAGGCTACCTGCCATTCCCTGCTGCCTGACTTTACTGAAGAGCTCAGTGACTTTCAACGTGGCACCGTCATAGGATGCCACCTTTCCAACAAGTCAGGTCGTCAAAATTTCACAGCTCAGCCGCGAAGTGGTAGGCCCCACAAGCTCACTAGAAAAGGACCGCCATGTGCTGAATTTTTTTTGTTGCCTGCCCTCGGATGTAAAACTGAAAACTACCGAGTTTCAAAAAGCCTCTGGAAGCATCGTTAGCACAATAACTGTTCGTCGGGAGCTTCATGAAATGGGTTTCCATGGCCGAGCAGCCGCACACAAGCCTAAGATCACCATGCGCAATGCCAAGCATCGGCTGGAGTGGTGTAAAGCCATTGGACTCTGGAGCAGTGGAAACGCGTTCTCTGGAGTGATGAATCACGCTTCATCATCTGGCAGTCCAATTGACAAATCTGGGTTTGGCGGATGCCAGGAGAACGCTACCTGCCCAAATGCATAGTGCCAACTGTAAAGTTTGGTCGAGGAAGAATAATGGTCTGGGGCTGTTTTCATGGTTTGGGCTAGGCCCCTTATTTCCAGTGAAGGGAAATCTTAACGTTACAGCATACAATGACATTCTAGACAATTCGGTGCTTCCAACTGTGGTAACAGTTTGTGGAAGGCCCTTTCCTTATTCAGCATGACAATGCCCCAGTGGAAAATATGAAGGTCCATACAGGGATGGTTTGTCGAGATTGGTGTGGAAGAACTTGACTGACCTAAACAGAGCCCTGACCTCAACCCCACCGAACACCTTTGGGATGAATGGGAACGCCAACTGTGTGCCAGGCCTAATCGCTCAACATCAGTGCCCGACCTCACTCATGCTCTGTGGCTGAATGGAATCAAGTCCCCGCAGCAATGTTCCAACATCTAGTGGAAAGCCTTCCTGGAAGAGTGGAGGCTGTTATAACAGCAAAGGGGGGACCAACTCCTTACTAATGTCTATGATTTTGGAATTAGATGTTTGACGTGTCCACATACTTTTGGTCATGTAGTGTATTTTGTAATCGATACGATACAGAGTTAATGCCTGACTTTTTTCCTCTGTCCTTTATAAGAAATACACCCTGATTCTTAATCCCTTTCGCACACAACAGGTGGGAAAGGCTTTAGTTTCATTCATCACATCCAGAAGGGGCACAGCCCCTAGCTTCTCCAGGAAGGAGCTTTAACCAGGCTAACTCAGATCATAAATCCTATAGACCTTCAGGGCTCCCATCCAAGAAAAACTCCTCCGGCATACATGATGTGGACGCAGCCCAGTCAGGGGGAGAGATGTTGAAGATGACAGGCTAACCATGGACCTTTTCATTTTGATTTATTTGGAATGTTGGGTGGAACATGTGGAAGAAACTTTGGATTATATGATACATGATGAATACTCAAACTACTCATGGGAGAAAGAGAATGGTTATAACAAGTAATCACATTTTATGCATGGCCATGTCCATAACCTTGGTGTTTTTAAATGTTCTGGACCACTTTTTTCCCTACTTCCACATTCCAGGCCATGAAATAAACATGTTCTCTCAGCCGGAGAGCATAAGTACTGTCAATAACCACATTTGTTAAGATGAGCTTTTCCTTACATAGGCTAAAAGAAACATAGACATAGAAGCTATTTGTCCAAAAGTGGATAATTCACAGATTGCTAAATGAGAATCTCTAGCGGTGATTGTTCTTCCTATGTAGGAGTCAGCGTGGCAGTGAAATGAATGTAGCCATTTATTGAGATGACTGGAATAGCCATGAAAGGTTTGACATGTTATTGTGAATTCTGTGACGATGGCCATCCCTCACAGACGTCCTCTCATTCTTATTAGAGGCCTATTGTGTGGTGTCTCAGAGAAACCATTAGTGGTTGGCAGGGGTCAGCCGGTGCAGTTAGAAAACGCACGGTTCACTGACTCCAAACAGCACTACAGGATTTCGACCATGCTCTGCCAAAGTTAATCTTCCCTCAGAACAAAATTCGATTCCCATCACTCTGTAGTTGCAGTGTTCTCTCTTTGAAAAAAGAGAATGGCTTGGATGTGTGCTGGCTCTTTTGAGGCACAGAGGAGAATACTAGAGGTGCTGTTTGAAATGATCTACATTTGTTTTCAGGGACAGAGAGGGACACATATCAAGATTCCAAATTATACCCCCTACACACACAATTTGACCAGTGGGCCCCTAAAGAGAACTGAAGTTTGGACACACTTTAACAATGCTCTGGGTGGCCTTCCAAATGCATTGTAATGGCACAAGTACGAACTACACTGAGTAGACAAAACATTAAGAACACTGCCCTTTTCATGACATGGACTGATCAGGTGAATCCAGGCGAAAGCTATGATCCCTTATTAAATCCACTTCAACCAGTGTAGATGAAGGGTAGGAGACAGGTTAAAGAAGGATTTGTAAGCCTTGAGACAATTGAGACATGAATTGTGTATGTGTGCCATTCAGTGGGTGAATGGGCAAGACAAAAGATTGAAGTGCCTTTGAACGGGGCATGTTAGTAGGTTCCAGGCGCACCGGTTTGTGTCAAGAACTGCAACTGCAATGCTCCTATGTGTATCAAGAAATGGTCCACCACCCAAAGGACATCCAGCCAACTTGACACAACTGTGGAAAGCATTGGAGTCAACATTGGCCAGCATCCCCGTGGAATGCTTTCGACACCTTGTAGAGTCCATGCCCCGACAAACTGAGGCTGTTCTGAAGGAAAAAGGGGGTAGGGGTGCCACTCAATATGTTTTGTACACTCAGTGTACATCTTCTCAGGCATTTGAAAGAGTCATGCACTAACAAAGGCACCACTTGATGTAACGTTGTTTTATCATGCTTAATTATCTTTAATATAACATACATTTTACATTGCCAAAGTATTTGATGACATTTAAAACTAGCAGATTATGTGATCCACAGGGAAGAGGACTGCTCATATCCATGTGTTTCTCTAAGTAAGACTAAAAAGCAAACAAATTTTGTCGAAAGTCCATGCAAAAATCTATTCATTATTCAAAACCTCATTAACGGGAGGCTTAGTTCTTGAAAGGGAAAAAGTCTGCATTTCTAGTCAAAGCCGTCCCCAAAGGAAATTAATATATTTCTTGGTTTATTCTACTTTCAAAACGTGAGTGGTTTAATGGGAATGGAATTGCAAAGTGCCTTTTAACAGCTGTCCAATTAAAGTATTCGGGTTGCTTCAAAGTGACAGATCTTAGCGGTGATAAATCACCACATCGCACAGATCTAGATGGAAGAAGAAATCGTTTCAGAGGCCTATTTGCTTTTGCATGAGGCTTGCCATAGAGTCAGAGGATCCCCAACTCCCCTCCTCCAACTGAGCAGCCCATCCACCACAGTACAGGAAGTGAGTGTTGTCTGTGGGGAAAGCTGGAATGCAGGAAGAAAAATAAAACGCCAACTTGAAAAGCACATACCAAGACAACTGAGAGAAAAATGTAGGGGAAACGCTGCCAAAATTATATTTTTTCTAGGCAGAGGGTATAAAAGGGGCTAATCTTTTGGGTAATACCACCACCCCCTACTCAGCTGGAAAGGAATGTGTCCTTTCACAACTTGAAATGAGGGTTTGGCTGGCACGGAATCAATAGCGAAGAAGTGGTGGGGTGGGGGGGTGGGTTGGCCAGCCTTGAACTGGGGAAGACTGAGAACCTCGACACTTCAGCTCTGTGAATAAAATCTGGTGCAAGTCCAGTCAGCTAAATGGGTTGACAAAAAACGAAGTCTTGCTTGTCCAAGGAAATTGATTTCAAATGATCCAATCAAAACACTTGTTCTTCTTTGATGTTAGAAAAATTCAGATTCAGAAAATGTGTCTAATTCAGAGAGAGAAACTTCAAGTGTAATTACATTCTCGAAATACATTTATTCATGTAATCTTACACACAGTGGGTATTATGTGGTGTTCATTAATTCATCAGTTACATTGTATTTTGATCTGTTTAGCACCAATGGGAATTTCCAACTACTGAAGGTTAAAACCTGATTGAATTGAAGTAGAGTGCCTCACAATGCAATCTAAATTGTCTGTCAAACAGCTCTATCAGACCAGGCAAGCAATATATGATTTCTACATTACATGGAATTAAGATGGAAAACTGTAGACTACAGTACCTCCTAGGTTATCCACCTTTATTTCTTTAAAGTCACTTCCAGTTGATCAAATTACAAAGCGTTCTGCAGATAGTGATTATTACCAATCATATCATATCATTAACAGTAGCTGTTACTGTCATCACCACATAGTTGACCACAAGAACGAACAGTGTAATTGTCAATATTATCTTATGACACTGTGGATACAGCATCAATAAATAACCAATGTGGCCCGGGGCATGAAGTTATTTATATACCATAACTCAATCATTTAGTGTTATACCCCATCTGAAGGCCACTATTCATATAGAATTACAGCTTGAGAGGAAGTGTATCAATTTAGGTTTAACAACCAGAATTTCATGGCTTCTCAAATCCATTTAACTGATTACAGTAGGGAACATGCCTGCCTGTTGCATGGCGTAACCTGGCAACCCAGTAGCCACGTGCTGGCAGAGAGGGGGCAGAGGGGCGGGTGGTGGAAAAACCTCTACCCTTGTGCTCCTCCACTCGTCCCCATGCCTTAATTGGATGGTGTAATTACAGCCCCACATCCTGATGTGAAGCAGACATGCACAGTGAGCTTTTAATAGGCCCTGCTAAAAAAACAGGAGGAAGAGCTCAATTCAATCCAGGCCGCTGAATGTGCAGGAAATACCCACCACAATCCTCCATACACATCACACCGCCACCCCTGGTACCGGGAGAGAACGTTTGAAAGACGCTTCTCTCCTGCTGAACTCCTCTTACTCTGGCAGTGAGGTAACAAAAGGTCTGGTCAGGGGCGAAGACTACACTTGTACTTCCATTAGCGTAGACTAGAGGTCTGTCCATGTGCTGGTTGTGCGCAAATGTTGCTCAGGAACTTTAGAAAGCCTGCACTTTCAATGGAATGTACTGAATTAACTTGCAAGCAGCAACTTCAGCTTTTTTGAGAAACCCATTTGTTTGGTACAGATGTAGGAACTTAATTTGAGCCAGTTTGCTATAGCAGGAAAATAAACATGCAGCAACAGGACATGTGAATTATTATGTGGATTATAATCAATGGACATTTTGTGTAGGGGTTGCTACATTTTTCGTTAGGGCAAATCAAGTCTGCATTTTTTAAGTGGAAATTTCAAACTTTAGAATCCTTTTAAAAACCTTGAATACTCTACAAGTTTGCATTTTCTTTTGTACAGGAAAATTCCTACAACAACAGGATGATCAAATTCAAATACAGCATCGGTAATGGTCCAGAAGGAAACTCTTGGTCAGTTGTGAGTTGCAAAGTGGACAGGAAAACAGAAATTGAATTGGCTGAATCCTATTTGCATTTCTCCTCTATCATCCTTAATAGCACAGTGGTTGGAATCATGGGCATAAACTATGATTATTTTGTGTCCATTTCCAGAGGAAAACTTGCTTCATAATTACAGAGGTAGAAGCATTCAAGTTTCCTTTAGCATTTTGCCTGATGAGTCATGTTACCTCACTATTACTATGAATAGAGAACATAGAAATTAACATTATTTCTGTCTAGATGTGGTCATTTTGTGGGTTTAAAATCTCTGAAACTCGATTATGTCAATGGCATAAAATGCCACAAAATATACAGTAGTTTATGAGCACTGGCAAGACATAGATATGCGTAAATAGAAGATTTTTCTGAAGTGTTAAATAGACAAGGGAATCATGCCTGGAGTATGATCCGTAAAGAATCCAGTGCATCTCGAGGGCAGTCGTCAGCAGGGGCCATACGAAGCCATATGAGCAAGTCAGACTGGCATACATTGACTCCTCCTGACAAAGCCACAGCTATGCAGACATACTTTCCCTTTCCCAGCCCACAAAGGCCATGTTAAGAGCAACTGGCAGAACAATAACACCTAGCAAAAATACAAAAATCTAGACCAGAGACGAGGTCACGACCAGCTAGAACAAGCCATCGCTTGTGTGTGTATACCAGTTGCATGAGTTAGTGTCGTGTGTATGGTCCTTGATATGTATAGTGTGTGTGAGTGTGCTTGAACGTCATGCGTCCAGACAATACCTCTATTGTAATGATCTGTGCCAGGGAGGGAGGGCCATGGATGCCTTCTCGATGCTTATCTCATGTGTGGGCCGAGGCTGTGACTGGAACGTGTTGCACGGAGAGAGAGAGAGAGCAGGCTGAGAGGCTGACAAATGATCTATCAGAAAATAACATGCCATCTGCATGCCAGTGGGAGGGCAGGCACAGAGAGTGTACAAGTGAAGGCCTCATATTGTAGTGTTACTGTTACTGTACAGACGTAGGATCTTAATTTGAGCCAGCAGGAAAATAATCCTGCAGCAACAGGAAATGTGAATTATTATCTGGACTATAATTAATGGATATCTTTGCAGGGGTTGATACATTTTTATTTAGGGCAAATTAAGCCTTTTTAAAACTAAAATACCCTACAAGTTTGCATTTCTCAGCAACAAAAGAGTGATCAAATTAAAATCCTACATCTGTAGGCTCTAGAGGTTGGAAGAGTTCACACACCTGCCACATTCTACAGTCCAGGGTCAATAGTGGAGCAAGGAGGTTAGAAGAATGCAGAGGAAAGTCCTGCATAGCATACTACACTCACTGATTAGAAATGTGATCAAAAAAGTTTGATCATCAGTCATTCTTATCAAATATACATTTGGATGAAATATGTTAACGTGGTAAAGCTCCTTCAACCGTAAAATGAACACCAAAAACAATAAATCAAAGTGTGCTTAAGCATGTGTTCTTTTCTTAGAAGTGTTTACACAGCTGATATCAAATACAATCAACTCTGCTATTGTTGTCTGGAAGCCAGATAAAAACGTTTCCCCTTAACAAACAATATTTAACAACTAACACTACTTTGGCGTCTCGTAATAAAGATACTTTGCGGGTTAATTCTCACCCTTCGATGCAACACGTGGCAACCTGTGACATCACCAACACTTCATCCCACACCACCCTCCCCCTGACCTTTAAGAGGTCCTCTGCATTCATCGACCAATGAGCTGTCAACCCTCATTGCCCAGCCTGATGAGAGTACGGGGCTATAATCAGGACTGTCATCTTCGGGAGACATAGTTAGACATGCATGGCTGGGCCTCTATGGCCAGCCTCTACACACTGGAGCTCAAGCCTCAGTAACAACTGCTGCTCCTCTATTTGACCTCATGATCCCAGGCCCCAGGAGCGCTAAGCACATTAGCATGGTCATACCGAAACCGCTGGCTCACTCCTGGCAGCCAACAGCCTCCAACCCCCAGCCTCCTCCACCAGCCTCCAGCCCTCAGCCTCTAGCCTACAGAATGAAAAGCATTTGCGTATGGGGACTAACTACGCGCAGGCAGATTGACAGGCAGAGCGAGAGACACTTGAGGGAGTAGTAAGAGAGAATATACCCTGCTGAAAAAAACAGAATAGACCAACATAGGCTGGTGACTAGTTCTGGTTTTGTTGGTGACCAGCCTTCGCTATGTTTTGGAAACTGGTGACGAGCCTTCACTTTGTTTTGGAAACTGGTGACGAGCCTTCGCTGTGTTTTGGAAACTGGTGACGAGCCTTCTGTCACGGTTCATGAATCCACTGCCTCACTCTCTCTTTTCTCTCTCTCTTTCGCTCTCTCTCTCTCTCTCTCTCTCTCTCTCTCCCGTGTTTGTGTGGGCGTGGTTCCCAATCTTGGCCTGATTGTCTGCGCCAGCTGGAATTAATTATCTTCCCCTTTATATGTTCTGTAACCTGTGTTTCTTGTTGTCAGATCGTTGTTTCTTCCCTGAGGTTGTGTCGTGTGTCAGTGCTCATTCTCTCGCCGCCCTTGTGTGGATTATCTGCTGTGCTCCTTCCTACCCAGCCGGACACACTCCCTTGGATTTCTCAGCACGCTATCATCAGAGGATGCGCCCTAGGCTCTGGGTTGGATTCCGTCTGAGTATATTCTGTCTGTCCTGTTGATGCTGTAAACTGTTTCATTAAACCATCGTTGCTTGCATCTTGCATCCGCCTCTGTATTGTGACAGAACGATCTGACCACATCATGGATGCAGCGAGTTCAACGAGTCTGACCGAATTCATTTCCCGCAGTATCACGAGAATGGATCAACAAGAGGAGAACATCTCCAGCACAGGTCGGGCAGTACAAGCCATGGCGACGCAGGTATCCCAGCTGACCCAACAATTACAACATCTGAGGGGTCTCGCTGCGCCACCTACACCGGCAGTTCCACACGCCCTGCCAGAGCTGGATTCTCAGCTAGAGCCACGGCTACCGACACCAGAGGGTTATTCAGGTGATCCGGACTATTGTAGAGCTTTTCTTACGAGATGTTCCATGCATTTCTCGTTGCAGCCACGGACCTTCAACCAGGAACAGTCTAAGGTAGCATTCGTACTCACACTGCTATCCGGCAAAGCGGCTCTTTGGGGAACGGCGGTGTGGGCGAACCAGGACCCATGCTGCACCTCTTTCCAGACACTCTCCGAGGAGATGAGAAGAGTCTTCGATCGGGCCGTGGCGGGTAGGGAGGCGGCCAGACTACTCGCTGACCTTCGCCAAGGAGACCGTTCAGTATCGGAATATTCCATTCAATTCCGCACTCTGGCTGCAGGGTGTCAGTGGAACGAGGAGGCGCAGTGGGACATGTTCCTGCATGGGCTGGAGGACCGGGTTCAGAAGGAGATTTATGTTCTGGATCTTCCCAGGAGTTTAAATGGACTAGTGGAATTAGCCTTGAGGGTCGACGCTCGTCTGAGTCGTATTGGCCGCCGAGCATGCCCTAACAGACCGTATAACAACAYGGAGGACTGGCATGCCAGCGGCGGGAACACGGCCAGTTCAGACTTCGCTCACGAACTCATGCAGCGGGGAAGAGCTCGCCTCTCTCGGGAGGAGAGGGAGAGGCGGAGATCCCAAGGACTCTGTCTCTACTGTGGTAGAGCGGACCACTTTATCCAYTCCTGCCCGGTAAAAGATCAAGCCCGGTAGTAAGTATGAGGCTACTATCGGGTGGTGTCACCATAGAGAAGACCTCATCATCCACCCTCCTCCCGGTAAGACTAAGATGGGCCACCCACACGCACGACACCCAAGCCTTACTGGACTCAGGAGCAGAGGGTAATTTTCATGGACTTCAAGCTCGCTCACAAGCTCCAGATTCCTATCACTCACTCACGCACAAGATATCCGTCAACGCTCTCAATGGTCAAGAACTCCCCAACATTTCTCACACCACTGAACCTATCACACTCATCACTTCCGGCAATCACACTGAGACATTATCATTTCTACTCATGGACTCACCTCTGGCACCATTAGTTCTCGGCCACCCTTGGCTCACCCAACACAACCCCAGAGTTGACTGGGGTCAGAACTCTATATCCATGTGGAGTAACAAGTGTCTTGAGTCCTGTTTAGTGTCGGCTTGTTCATCTGTGTCTGATTCTGTGTTTCTAGAGGAGGCAGTGGTTTGTCTAACATGCCCGTTGAATACCTCGACCTGAAGGAGGTGTTCAGTAAGTCCCGTGCTGCTTCTCTTCCTCCGCATCGTCCCTATGACTGTGCAATAGAATTATTGCCAGGTGAGTCTCCGCCTAAGGGTAAGTTATATTCTCTCTCTGTTCCTGAGAGGGAGGCTATGGAGAGATACATCTCTGATTCTCTGGCATCTGGATTCATTCGTCCTTCCTCTTCTCCAGCGGGGGCGGGGTTCCTTCTTTGTGGGTTACAGGAGCATCTGTGTTCACTAAGTTGGATTTCGTAATGCTTATCATTTGGTTCGCATAAGGAGGGGGACGAATGAAAACAGCGTTTAACACCCCCAGAGGGCATTTCGAGTATTTGGTCATGCCTTTCGGGCTATCCAACTCCCCAGCGGTTTTCCAGGCACTCGTCAATGACGTGCTGAGAGATATGATTGATCAGTTCATATATGTTTACCTGGATGACATACTGATTTTTTCTTCTTCTCTCCAGGAACATGGTCAGCACGTCAGACGAGTGCTCCAGAGGTTGTTGGAGAATGGACTTTTTGTCAAGGCGGAGAAATGCATTTTTCATGCACAATCCGTTCCATTCCTAGGTTACATCGTCTCGACTGAAGGTATTCGCATGGATCCTGACAAGATTAAGGCTGTGGTGGAGTGGCAAAGCCCAGATTCCCGTAAGGCCCTACAGAGGTTTCTGGGATTCGCCAATTTTCTACCGGCGTTTTGTTCGCAACTTTAGTCAGATAGTCGCTTCCCTTACCGCCTTAACCTCCCCCAGAGTGACGTTCAGGTGGACCGATACAGCCGAGGCTGCATTCGTCAAACTCAAGAGCCGCTTTGTTTCGGCCCCCATCCTCATAGCTCCCGATCCCTCGCGTCAGTTCGTGGTGGAGGTGGACGCTTCAGAGGTGGGGGTAGGTGCGGTACTTTCCCAACGTGCCGCTTCTGACAACAAGATGCACCCTTGCGCGTTCCTTTCCCATCGGTTATCACCTGCGGAACGCAACTACGACATTGGCAACAGAGAGTTGTTGCAGTAAAGTTAGCACTGGAGGAGTGGCGCCATTGGTTAGAGGGTTGGGGTACCTTTTATAGTTTGGACCGATCACAAGAATTTGGAATATATCAGAACAGAACAGCCAAGAGACTCAACTCCAGGCAGGCGCGGTGGGCACTCTTTTTCGGACGTTTTGACTTCTCTCTCTCGTATCGCCCGGGTTCCAAGAACGTCAAACCCGATTCCCTTTCTCGCATTTTTGACCATTTCGAACGCCCATCCACTCCCGAGTGCATCCTACCCAGGACCCTAGTGGTCTCCACACTTATATGGGAGGTTGAATCGAGGGTCAGAACGGCCTTAGAAGGGGTAACGCCTCCGCCCGGTTGTCCGCCTAATCGGTTGTTTGTGCCGGAGGGGTGTCGGTCCGATGTTATTCGGTGGGGGCATTGCTCCAACGTAGCGTGTCATCCAGGAGTCAGCCGTACTAGCTTTTTAGTGAGCAACGCTTTTGGTGGCCGCTGATGGCTCGTGACATTCACAGTTTTGTCTTGGCTTGCTCGGTTTGTGCCACTGGGAAGAGTTCTAATCGACCCCCAGATGGGTTACTCCAACCGCTGTCGGTCCCTTCGAGACCCTGGTCCCACATCGCGCTAGATTTTGTTACCGGTCTCCCGCCCTCCCAGGGCAGGACGGTTGTTTTGACCGTGGTGGACGCGTTCTCGAAGGCGGCTAATTTTATTCCCTTGCCTAAATTACCATCTGCCAAGGAAACAGCGGTAACGGTCGTGGATCATGTCTTTCGCTTACATGGCCTGCCGATGGACGTAGTTTCTGACCGGGGGCCCCAATTTGTGTCTCCTCCGGGTGGGGCGCGCACCAAGGCTAAGGCCGATCGCCACCGGTCGAAGCCTCCGGTATACGTCGTTGGACAAAGAGTGTGGCTTTCTACGAGGAACATTCCACTCCGATCCGTTCTAACAAGCTTGCCCCCAAATTTATCGGGCCGTTCAAGGTACCAGGATCATTAGTCCGGTGGCGGTCCGGCTCAAGCTTCCTCCGGCGTATAGGAGAATTCATCCTACCTTCCATGTGTCCAAGATAAAGCCGGTGTTTCAGGCACGCATTAACCCGCCGGTCCCGGTTCCCCCGCCGCCACGACTTGTTGATGGGGAGACCACCTTTTCTGTCAATCGGATTTTGAACTCGAGAAGGAGGGGACGCGGATTCCAGTACCTGGTAGACTGGGAGGGTTACGGTCCGGAGGAGAGAAGTTGGGTACCCGCTAGGGACATTCTGGATCACTCCCTTATCGATGATTTCAATCGACAGGTAAATTTGCCTGGGAACGCCAAGAGGCGTTCCTAGGGGGGGGTATTGTCACGGTTCATGAATCCACTGCCTCACTCTCTCTTTTCTCTCTCTCTTTCGCTCTCTCTCTCTCTCTCTCTCCCGTGTTTGTGTGGGCGTGGTTCCCAATCTTGGCCTGATTGTCTGCGCCAGCTGGAATTAATTATCTTCCCCTTTATATGTTCTGTAACCTGTGTTTCTTGTTGTCAGATCGTTGTTTCTTCCCTGAGGTTGTGTCGTGTGTCAGTGCTCATTCTCTCGCCGCCCTTGTGTGGATTATCTGCTGTGCTCCTTCCTACCCAGCCGGACACACTCCCTTGGATTTCTCAGCACGCTATCATCAGAGGATGCGCCCTAGGCTCTGGGTTGGATTCCGTCTGAGTATATTCTGTCTGTCCTGTTGATGCTGTAAACTGTTTCATTAAACCATCGTTGCTTGCATCTTGCATCCGCCTCTGTTATGTTGACACCTTCACTTTGTTTTGGAAACTGGTGACGAGCCTTCGCTATGTTTTGGAAACTGGTGACGAGCCTTCGCTATGTTTTGGAAACTGGTGACGAGCCTTCGCTATGTTTTGGAAACTGGTGACGAGCCTTCACTATGTTTTGGAAACTGGTGACGAGCCTTCACTTTGTTTTGGAAACTGGTGACGAGCCTTCACTTTGTTTTGGAAACTGGTGACGAGCCTTCGCTGTGTTTTTGCTGGTGACCAGCCTTCGCTGTGTTTTGCTGGTCACCAGCATCATCAGCTTGACCAGCGAGTCAGCCAACCTAACCAGCTGGAGTAGAACATGCTGGTCAGACCAGCTTGACCAGCTAGACCATGCTGGCCAACCAGCATAACCAGCTAGACCATGCTGGTCAGACCAGCATAACCAGCTTGACCAGCTAGACCATGCTGGNCCAGCATAACCAGCTTGACCAGCTAGACCATGCTGGTCAACCAGCATAACCAGCTTGACCAGCTAGACCATGCTGGTCAACCAGCATAACCAGCTTGACCAGCTAGACCATGCTGGGCAGACCAGCTTGACCAGCATCCAACCAGCACTGACCAGAATTGACCAGCTTGAAATTTATTCTGGTCTGTGCTTTTTTCAGCAGGGCAAAGGGACTTGTGAAGTGAGGCTGGGTGTTTTTATGCACAGTAGCAGTCAGACATCTCTGAGGAGAAACACTATTTTTGGAGAGCTAGTGAAATGCAGGGGTGCTTATTGTAACTGGCAGACGATTGAACATTAAAAACTTCTTCAGGATTGGTGGGTCCCCTGCAGGACGGTTGAGCTAACGTAGGCTAATGCGATTAGCATGAGGTTGTAAGTAACAAGAACATTTCCCAGGACATATCTGATATTGGCAGAAAGCTTAAATTCTTGTTAATCTAACTGCACTGTCCAATTTACAGTAGCTATTACAGTGAAATAATACCACATTATTATTTGAGGAGAGTGCACAGTTTTGAACATGAAAAGTTATTAATAATCATATTAGGCACATTTGGGCAGTCTTAATACAACATTTTGAACAGAAATGCAATGGTTCATTGGATCAGTCTAACACGTTGCACATAACACTGCTCTAATCACATCACCTGATAACTGATGTGTTCTGGCACAAAAATGCTCGCGGTGCATCACTCAGGTGGGTGCTACACGTTGATGGTGGATGAGGTGAGTTTCCCCCTACGATGTAAAGCGCTTTGAGTACCTCAGTTGGTTGAAAAGCGCTATATGAATCCAATCATCATCATTGCACCTTGGCTGGAATAATACATTATGGTCTTTCTCTTGCATTTCAAAGATGCGGGTACAAAAATAATAAAGAAAAACGGTAGTTTTTTTCTTTGTGTTATCTTTTACCAGATCTAATGTGTTATATTCTCCTACATTCCTTTCACATTTCCACAAATTTCAATGTGTTTCCATTCAAATGGTATCAAGAATACTCATATCCTTGCTTCAGGTCCTGAGCTACAGGTAGTTTGATTTGGGTATGTCATTTTAGGCGAAAATGGGGAAAAAAAGAGTCCGATCCTTAAGAGGTTTTAACATTTCAATAGTGCAGTGGCAGCCTTTCTTCTTCTGCAGGGAATTCATATAACAGCAGAGCAGAGGAGAGAGTTAAGACTTGGCTGATTCATAGGGCTTCCTTCTGCTTGGTTTATTCAAAGCCAACCTGTTAAGCATAGGTCATGCTTGTAAGGTGGCACTGGCAGGCCCCTGAATCAGTGCACTGTTTCATAATACAATGATGATTGTCATTTATTTCCTTATGAGATTATTTTTCTTGAGGTGAGCAATCGGTAAAAAAAAATATATATTTTGCAAATAGGAAATTTGAAAGGACACGTCTTATTTATTTTTATACAACGGGTGGGTCTAATCCTGAATGCTGATTGGTTAAAAGCTAATTCCAGCCGGTGTCAATTGAAAAAAGGTCAAACGAAATGAAGTGCTAATAGTTTGCAGTCTTTCCAGCTTCAGTGCTTGAAGTGATTGTGTTAGCTGTGTTGTTGGCTAGCTCCTCTGAACAACAGTGTCCTGACGAGAGAGCACATTTTCTATGCCAGGCGAAATCGCACCTCATTAGCTCATTGTTATGGATGTATCCAAATAAATGTCGCTAGAAAACAGCTTAAACAAATGCAAACGCAGCTACTGAAGGACTGGGTCGCGTATCTGGCAACCAAACCAATAGAACGAACGACCAACCGGCTTGGGTAGCCACCCTAGATTTGTGTTGGGACTATCTATCTTGTGGAAGGATGAAATAGTATGAACACATTCATTTTAATGTAATTTTTTAATGAAAATATGTCAATCATTATTTGAATATATTGGTAACCGTTGTATAAAAGTGATAATGTCCTCGAAGCTGGTGTTTGGAGGATATATTGACACAGTTTGCCGGCCCTGCCGTGCTAATATATCCTCCAAACACCGGCTTATCGGTCATTATCACTTAAGTGTGTGTGTGTGTGTGTGTGACAAGCAACAATCAAGATCTTTCTACCTGTTTTCTACATTGATTGTTGACATAAGTAATTTATAGTTGTAAGGGCTTGACGCAAATATATGATGGCATGAACAGAACAGAAAGAGTGACCGTGACTGCTTATGTTTGAACACCAAGACACAGTAGGCCAACGATCCTTACACAACTTGCTGTGCTTCAATACAGTAACTATGAAGGTGATTATGGTAGACACATACCAGGAAATAACAAAATGAGTTGTTGATATTCGAAACATCTCGGGACATAAGTGAATTCATAAATATACTTTTGTTTCATGATTATTTCATTTATCTATTCTACTTCTGAAGGAATAGGCTACATCCAGCTACTAAGCCAAGCTAATCACTTTTTTCACTAGCGTGTTTCCTCTGTGTCTTTCATGACTAGCGCCATAAATGTGTTTAGCCAACATTGCTCTTTAAAATTGGACAGAAAATGTGCAATAATCAAAACAGACGAGAATGAACTTTAAGTATTGAGGTTTGTTGATAGTTTTGCAGTTCCCTTTTAGTCTCCTCACAACCATGCTGTTTACTGGTAGTCCAATTCTGAAAACTGCCTAAATGGCCAATTTTAGAGGAAGCGCTTCTATTACAGTTCCCTTTTCTCGTTCCAATGCTTTTGTCTGGGTTCTGCAGGCAGTAAATAGCTTTGAGGGGTCAGACCTCACAACCAGCCAGACTCATAATAACACTGATGTTGCTAGACAGGTGGTAATTTCACCAATGCTTCAATCATTTCAGAACTCCCAGTGACAACAACAATAGTTATGGCATTGCACTAAAACTCAGCAAGTGTTCGTACAGTTCTGCAGGTGAGAGAAGTTTGGAAAATACTTTCCTGTTCTTCCACTGTAAGTCTAACGGCAGGGGCAGACGGCGAGTTGGTCTCCAGCTTTGCTCCATACACCATAACGAGAGGTAATTACTCTGCATGACAAGGGAAAATGACGTCACAACGCCAGCACCGAGCGAGCACCCAGCCCATTTACTTTGGGAGAGGAGAGCATTACCCAGTGATTCACGACCTCAGACAGATCTCATCCCACAACCCAGGACCTCTTATCTCAGCACAGTTCATCAGGGAAACCCTATAAGTGATATATCACCAACAGTGCCTGAGAGTTATAGATGAGCAGGAACATAGCCAAGTTCCACTAGAACAGAGTACTAACATTCCAACTGCTTTAACACTCACATATAATATTATTGGATCTGTCCCATATCATAACTTATATATTCTTTAGACAAACAGCAGAGTAGATTGTGGGTAGATTCTGCCAACACTCTCTGTTTGTTCATCCCCGAACAGTAACAAAATCAATATCACAATTAACTGTAACGTTGAGTTAATAAAATGGCCTTATGCAGTTGGCCATCTGATAGTGTCTACTGTAAAAAATAATATATATATATATATAATGGTTAGCGCAGCTGATTGCAACATCACTGTTTAAGATTTAAGTGCAAACCTTTAAAGGGCTTTGGGATTATCCTTTTTGTTTAAATATTTTCAGAAAACTTTCTTGGCCTCATTTTCTGCAAGTATACCATGACCAAGGGTGCAAGAGCTTTCGTCTTAACCATCATGGCTAAGAGAGAAAAAGATCTGAAGCGACGTTCTCAAGATAAGTCTAGCGAAGCTAGCTAAACAAAACCAACTGAGAGGGCGTTTTGAGTGGGGAAATACCAATACGCACATTAAGTGAAAGTGAAATGGCAAAGGCAGCAGTTACATCACATTCATTTTGGCGTGTGTCTTAACCATTAGTTAACACATATTCATTTTAATGCCATATAGTCCCTTACCTTAGTGGCAGTTATCGCATCTTTTCAACACAAACGCTGTTGGAGTGACTGAGTTGGCATATTTCAAACAAGCTATTTTATTAAGTATCCTATGCTAATCCAGTTGACATATCCTACGGTGTGACTCGTGTATTTATCTTTTATTAAGCTCTATCAAGCCTGTGATTCTACATGACATGGTGTTCTTAACTGGAGACCTGAACTTCTACCTTTTAGCCTGACGCTACAAAAATATACGGTCTTTTCAGTCATGTGCAAACCTCTATTCAGACTAATGAGATGACACAATTAAAAAGTGATATATGATCAGTGAATGCACAATACTGTATGGGTCTAGAATGCTTAAGAAGCCATACTGTTTGGAATGTGATGATTTTTGCTAGACTTTCAGTGAAAGCTGAGGCTGTTACGGTCATGGAATTTTGTATGACAGTAATTGGCCAGCCAACTGACCGTAGTCTCTTCGAATATAAAAAATTTAAAAAACATTTTCTCTTTTCTTCCGCTTCTGTAAAGGTTTTCTTCCAGGGGTGAAGGAGAGGACCAAAATGCAGCGTAGCCAGTGCTCAACATGTTTAATTAAAGAACAAGTGAACACTACAAACAACTTACAAAATAACAAACGTGAAAACCGATACAGACCTATCTGGTGCAGAACACAAACACAGAGACAGGTAACAAACACCCACAAACTCCCAACACAAAACAAGCCTCCTATATATGAGTCTCAATCAGAGACAACGACTACCATCTGCCTCTGATTGAGAACCCACACTAGGCTGACATAGAAACAGACAAACTAGACACACAACATAGAATTCCCACCCAGCTCACGTCCTTATGGCTCAGATGGCGTTGGGAGGTGGCCAGATGGCGTGGGACGGAATGGCTCGATGCGCTGGAGACGGATGTCTCAGATGGCTGGGGACTGCTCAGATGGCGCTGGGAGACGATGCTCAGATGGCGCTGGAGACGATGCTCACGATGGCGTGGGGAGACGGATGGCTCAGATGGCCTGGGGAGACGGATGGCTCAGATGGCGCTTAGCAGCACGGCCAGCTTCAGACGGCGCTAGGCAGAGGGCAGTTCAGGCCGCGCTGGCAGACGGGCAGTTCAGGCACCGGCAGACAGCAACTCTGGCCGGCTGAGACCACTAGGCCTGAGTGGTGCGGAACTGGAGGTACCGGGCTGAGGGCACCCACTCAGGCGGTGCGGGACGGAGGAACAGGCTCTGGAGATGCACTGGAAGCCTGTGTGCGTGGTGTAGGACTGGTGTACTGGGCTGGGGAAGGTGCGCCGGAAATCCGGACCGTGAAGGGGACACGCACTACTTAAGCACCGAGCCTCTCAACCCTACCAGGTTGAATGGTCCCGTAGCCTGCCAGTGCGGCGAGGTGGAATAGCCGCACTGGGCTATGCAGGCGACGGGACCACCTGTAACGGTGCTGCATTACCCGGCCCGAGGAGACGTACTGGAGGCCAGATACTAGGCCGCTTCATGGCACTCGCTCTCATGCCAACCAGCCCTCCCAGTGCGGCAAGGTGAATAGCCCGCACTGGCTAACACGCGTACTGGGGACACCGTCGCTCCACCGCATAACAGGTGTCTGACCAGTACGACGCCCTCTCACTCCACGGTAAGCCCGGGATTGGCTCAGTATCAACCCCGCTTCGCCACACTCCCTTTAGCCCCCCCCAAGAAATTTTGGTGAGCCTCTCGGGCTTCCAGCCTCTCTTACGTGCTGCTCCTCAATCCACCGCTCCTGGGCTGTGCGCTGCCTCCACCTCGAGAGCGGCGATTCTCTCCAACCTTCCCCAGGTCCTTTTCCGTCCATGATCTCCAAGACCTCCTCTTGCCAGTAGTCCTGTGTACTGGGCGCTGCTGCTCCGTTGCTACGCTGCTTGGTTCCTGTTTGGTGACCGG
>NC_036854.1:16999573-17092320 GCF_002910315.2 Salvelinus sp. IW2-2015 | reverse complement strand
GTGACCACTACTAAACACATACAAAACAAGAGAAAACAGGTCAGGAACGTGACAGAACCCCCCCTCAAGGTGAGAACTCCGGCGCACCCCTAAAAACTCAAGGGGAGGGTCTGGGTGGGCATCTGTCCGCCGGTGGCGGCTCCGGCGGTGGACGAGGACACCACTCCACCATTGTCTTTGTCCCCCTCCTTAGCGTCCTTTGAGTGGCGACCCTCGCCCCCGACCATGGTCCAGGAACCTTCACTAAGCCCCTCCTACTAGAGGAGACAGCTCAGAACAGAGAGGTAGCTCAGGACCAGAGGGCTAGCTCAGGACAGAGAGAGCTCCATCTCTCTCTTTTTCTGTAAAGGTTTTCTTCCAGGGGTGAAGGAGAGGACCAAAATGCAGCGTAGCCAGTGCTCAACATGTTTAATTAAAGAACAAGTGAACACTACAAACAACTTACAAAATAACAAACGTGAAAACCGATACAGACCTATCTGGTGCAGAACACAAACACAGAGACAGGTAACAAACACCCACAAACTCCCAACACAAAACAAGCCTCCTATATATGAGTCTCAATCAGAGACAACGACTACCATCTGCCTCTGATTGAGAACCCACACTAGGCTGACATAGAAACAGACAAACTAGACACACAACATAGAATTCCCACCCAGCTCACGTCCTGACCAACTAAACACATACAAAACAAGAGAAAACAGGTCAGGAACGTGACAGCTTCGGACCTCATGTGCTGCCATAGAAAAATAATGAATAGAACGGGTGTCCCCATTCAAGTCAATAATGGCATAATGGGTGGACTGGCAGCCATTGCGAGTGTACCCATCAATATGTGCTGTGATTTGTTGATTCAATTCAACTGACTACCAACAATACATTCCATTGCAGGAGCCACATCAGTTAACATCATTTGAATCAACATTCTACATTACCATGGAAATGATTGCATCACAATACCAGGCAGCCATTGCAAGTGGACCTGTCAGGGTTTAGTTTAGTTTATTAGTATCCCCATTAGCTACTGCACAACAAAAATACTATTTACACACTATTCGTATTTAGGTATTTGTCACGACTTCCGCCGAAGTTGGCTCCTCTCCTTGTTCGGGCGACGTTCGGCGATCGACGTCGCCGGCTTTCTAGCCATCGCCACTCCATTTTTCCATTGTTCCATTTGTTTTGTCTTGTTCCCCGCACACCTGGTTTTCATTCCCTAATCACACTGCATGTATTTATTCCTCTGTTCCCCTCCATGTCTTTGTGTGAAATTGTTTTTGTTACATGTTCGTGTGTACGTGCCAGAATGGGTTTTTCCCCGTTATTCCGTGGCTTTTCACGAGGGATGTTAATTGTACAACATTTGCTCAATTTTTGTGACTGTTTTGCGAATAGCACTTTTACCTTTGGCTGGAGGTTTTGATGCAGTGGCGTCTGTCTGTTTTATTTGCCTCTGCCTTAATAAAGTGTGCGCCTGTTCACAACTCGCTGCTCTCCTGCACCTGACTTCTCCACCAGTAGCACAC
This sequence comes from Salvelinus sp. IW2-2015, assembly GCF_002910315.2. NCBI lineage: Eukaryota > Metazoa > Chordata > Actinopteri > Salmoniformes > Salmonidae > Salvelinus > Salvelinus sp. IW2-2015. The sequence goes on along the minus strand of NC_036854.1, from coordinate 17,090,791 downwards.
ACCGTGACAGTATTCATATTCTTAAATACAGTACAGTTAAAATAGATCTTTAGAAAGAGGAGAGGCGCTGTGATATCAATATGTTTTTTAAAGTTAAACTTGCTTCTTGACTTGGCTCTATACATAACTCAGAAACGCAATACATCTGGTACCGTCAAGAAACCCATAGTGGCATGTCAGGGTTAGAGGTTCCAAGCTATCCTGAGTAACAGTTTCTTTAGCTCCCATTCCACTCCCTGTCATTGCTAAAGAGACAAATATGAACATTCTATCATTATTGAACTCGAGGAGAACAGAGGAGTTGATCCAATCACAACCATTATCTAAATATTATAAAACTGGTGGGTCTAATCCTTAATGCTGATTGGTTAAAACTGCATTCCAGCTGGTGTCTATTCCAGAAGTTAGAGCTCCCGAGTGGCACAGTGGACTAAGGCACTGCATCTCAGTGCTTTAGGCATCACTACAAACACCCTGGTTCAATTCCAGACTGTATCACAACTGGCTGTGATTGGGAGTCCCATAGGGCGGTGCACAATTGGACCAGAGTCGTCTGGGTTTGGCTGGTGTAGGCCGTCATTGTAAATAAGAATTTCTTCTTAACTGACTTGCCTAGTTAAATAAAGGTTAATTTAAAATGTTATTAAAAAAATACCACCGGCCAAATCCATGATGTTAAAATGCCTATTTACTCTGTAACACCAGGCAATTTATGAACTTGATCTCCATTATAAAAAGACTTCAGACATTAACTCACATTTCTTTTAGACTAACATTTAGTTTTCAAAAGCGGAGATTTGTATAATCCTTGCTGTCTGTCTCTCAGACATTTGCAGCATCGTTTCAATCTTAAAATTCGATCTCCAGCTGTCGCATAGTAATGAACGCGTCGGGAGGCGTGATGAGACAGACAGGCAGGCAGGCAGCTTTTCTCAGCCATTTGAAATTATGAATCAGCATCATTTTTATGGATACAGTATATACAAAGAAATATCAATAGAAAACAGGTAAAACGCAATGAAGTGCAGCTAGTTTTCAGTCTTTCCAGCTTCAGTTTGAAGTTATTGTGTTAGCTGTGTTGTTGGCTAGCTCCTTTGAACAACAGTGTCCTGACGAGAGAGCACATGTTAATACAAGTTTTTAATGAAAACATGTCAATCATTATTTGAATGTATTGGTAACCCGTTGTATAAAAGTGATAATGCCCTCAAAGCCGGTGTAACGTATCTTGTCGGAAGGCATGGACCAAAACGCAGCGTGGTAAGTGTTCATGATTCTTTATTACTCAAAAACACTCGAACAAAGTGAGAAAAAAAAACGAAATAGTTCTGTCAGGTGCAGACACTAAACAGAAAATAACTACCCACAAAACCCAACGGAAAAGGACAACTTATATATGATCCCCAATCAGAGCCAACGATAGACAGCTCTGATTGGGAACCACACAAACATAGAAATAAACTAGAATGCCCACCCTAGTGACAGCCGGTGTTTGGAGGATATAATGGCCCGGGTTTGCCAGCCCTCGACTTTCATCTCAGGCCTAACAACACCCGTGCCAATATTTCCTCCAAACTCCGGCTTCTCGGGCATTATCACTTAATTGGAACTCTTTTTCTCTCTCCACAGAACACGTTATATCCCGTTGCTAAGCAACCGTTTTTTGTTGGTCCAGACAAAACCAGTCTGACAAAAGTTGCTAACTCACTTCTAAATTCTCAAATTAAATACTGCAATTCCAACCACCAACCTCTTTGCTTTGATTTTAAGCCTCAAAATACAACTTGCCTAGCTCAGTGGTTAACAAACTGTGGGGCGTGCCCCTTAGGAATTCAATCTGTCTTTCAACTTACTCTTGAAACTTGTAATAGTAGAATGCACAAGGTGCCACTTCGAAATTGTGTTGTGCATCATCAGTTTTGTCATGTCAGTCATTGCATACCTTAGAGAGCTATTTATAACTTGGCGGAAATGTCCAGACCAACTAGCCCATGTCAGCTAACATTTTTTACCTAGGTTTTTGTTGAAATGTTTGAGTTACTCAAATATCACATGAATAAACATTAGGCATGGCAAAATGTATAGAATTGCAAGGAATAACAAAAAGCTGCTGGGTTGTTCAATGTACAGTACATGTAACTCGGTCAACAATCCCAACCTATGGTTCGTAATACTCCCATGTAGGAAAATAGCCTGTGAGACGAGCCCATTCTATTAATTGTTTGCTTCAGCAAGGGGCAACTACGTTTCATCACGTTGTTAAGAGTCCAAGTTATCGCAAAAACGGACTCAACCGCACAATGCCTAGATGTCCTGTCTAAAGTCCGTCAGTCAGCCCCCAAAATATATATACACTATATATGCAAAAGTATGTGGACACACCTTCAAATTTGTGGATTCGGCTATTAGGGGCTTCGGCTGTGGGGCGGCAGGTAGGTTAGTGGTTAGAGCGCTGGGCCAGAAACCGAAAAGTTGCTGGATCAAATCCCTGGGCTGATAAGGTTGTTCTTTGTTCTGCCCCTGAACATGGCAGTTAACCCACTGTTCACTGGTAGGCTGTCATTACATATAAGAGTAGTTTGTTCTTAACTGACTGGCCTAGTTTAAAAAAAAGAATAATAATAATTTCAGCCACACCTGTTGCTGACAGGTGTATAAAAATCAAGCACCAGTGGTGTAAAGTACTTAAATAAAAATGCTTTAAGGTACTACTTAAGTAGTTTTTTGAGGTATCTGTACTTCACCATTTATTTTTTTCACAACTTTTACTTCACTACAGTCCTAAAGAAAATAGTCTACTTTTCACTCCATACATTTTCCCTAACAACCAAAAGTACTCGTTACATTTTGAATGGCTAGCAGGACAGGAAAATTGTCAAATTCATGCATTTACTGTATCAAGAGAACATCCCTGGTCATCCTTATTGCCTCTGATCTGGCAGACACACTAAACACTAATGTTTTGTTTATGGCTGAGTGTTGGAGTGTGCTCCTGGCTATCCGTAAAAAAAAAAATATGGAAAATGATGCCGTCTGGTTTGATTAATATAAGTAATTTGATGTGATTCATGCTTTTACTTTTACTGTCATTACTTAAGTATATTTTAGCAATTACATTTACTTTTGATACTCAAATATATTTAAAACCAAATACTTTTAGACTTTTACTCAAGTAGTATTTTACTGGGTGACTTTCACTTTTACTTGAGTAATTTTCTTTTTATTATGGTATTTTTACTTTTACTCAAGTATGACAATTGGGTATTTTTTCAACCACTGTCGAGCACACAGCCATGAAATCTCCGTAGACAAACATTGCCAGTAGAATGGCCTTACTGTGAAGAGCTCAGTGACTTTCAACGTGGCACCGTCATAGAATGCCACCTTTCCAACAAATCAGCTTGTAAAATTTCTGCCCTCAAAGAACTGCCCCAGTCAACTGTAAGTGGTGTTATTCTGAAGTGGAAACGTCTAGGATCAACAACATATCAGCCGCAAAGTGGTAGGCCACACAAGCTCACAGAACGGGACCACTAAGTGCTGAAGCGCATAGAGATCGGTTGCAACACTCACTAAATCAAATCAAATTTTACTTGTCACATGCGTCGAATACAACAGGCTTACTTACAAGCCCTTAACCAACAAAGCAGTTTTAAGAAAACACCTAAAAAATGTAAGAGAAAATAATAACAAATAATTAAAGAGCAGCAGTAAATAACAATAGCGGGACTATATACAGGGGATACCGGTACAGAGTCAATGTGTCAACGTGCGGGGGCACCGGTGTAGAGGTAATTGAGGTAATTATCTACATGTAGGAAGAGTTATTAAAGTGGCTATGCATAGATAATAACAGAGATAGCATTAGCTTGGGGGGGCAATGCAAATAGTGTCACGACTTCCACCGCATCGCCAGCCTACTAGCCATCACCGATCCATGTTTTCTTTTCCATTTGTTTTGTCTTTGGTTCATTCACACCTGATTTTCATTTGCTTTAATTTCTGTGTGTATATTTACCCCTGTTTCCCCGCTTAGGTTTGTGCGGGGTTCTTGTTGCTTATGGAGGCTTCCCTCAGTGTATTACGCTTGTGGTTATTATAGTAAGGTGGGTTGTGTTTTTGCGCCTTACAGGAGTACTGTTAGTTCCCATTGTTTTGGGGTATTGTACTGTACCATGTTTTTGGACTTGCTCAGATTAATATATACACTACACTGACATCTCTGCTCTCCTGCGTTTGACTCCTCACCTACCTTCAGTATGTAAACGCAACAAATAGTCTGGGTAGCCATTTGATTAGCTGTTCAGGAGTCTTATGGCTTGGGGGTAGAAGCTGTTTAGAAGCCTCTTGGACAAAGACTTGGCGCTCCGGCACCGCTTGCCGTGCGGTAGCAGAGAGAACAGTCTATGACTAGGGTGGCTGTCTTTGACAATTTTTAGGGCTTTCCTCTGACACCACCTGGTATAGAGGCCCTAGATGGCAGGAAGCTTGGCACCAGTGATGTACTGGGCCATATGCACTACCCTCTGTAGTGCCTTGCGGTCGGAGGCTGAGAAGTTGCCATGCCAGGCAGTGACTCAACCCGTTAGGATGCTCTCGATGGTGCAGCTGTAAAACCTTTTGAGGATCTGAGGACCCATGCCAAATCTTTTCAGTCTCCTGATGGGGAATAGGTTTTGTTATGCCCTCTTCATGACTGTCTTGTTGTGCTTGGACCATGTTAGTTTGTTGGTGATGTGGACGCCAAGGAACTTGAAGCTCTCCACCTGCTCCACTACAGCCCCGTCGATGAGAATGGGGGCGTGCTCAGTCCTCCTTTTCCTGTAGCCCACGATCAGCTCCTTTGTCTCGATCACGTTGAGGGAGAGGTTGTTGTCCTTGCACCATACGGTCAGGTCTCTGACCTCCTCCCTACAGGCTGTCTCAACGTTGTCGGTGATCAGGCCTACCACTGTTGTGTCATAAGTAAACTTAATGATGGTGTTGCTCGTGCCTGGCCGTGCAGTCATGTGTGAACAAGGAGTACAGGAGGGGACTGAGCACACACCCCTGAGGGACCCCCGTGTTGAGGATCAGCGTGGCGGATGTGTTGTTACCTACCCTCACCACCTGGGGGCGGCCCGTCAGAAAGTCCAGGATCTAGTTGCAGAGGGTGAAGTTAAGTCCCAGGGTCCCTAGATTAATGATGAGCTTTAAAGGCACTATGGTGTTGAACACTGAGCTGAAGTCAATGAATAGCATTCTCATGTAGGTGTTCCTTTTGTCTAGATGGGAAAGGGCAGTGTGGAGTTCAATAGAGATTTCATTATCTGTGGATCTGTTGGTGCAGTGTGCAAATTGGAGTGGGTCTAGGGTTTCTGGGATAATGGTGTTGATGTGAGCCATGACCAGCCTTTCAAAGCATTTCCTGGCTACAGATGTGAGTGCTACAGGTCGGTAGTCATTTTGGCAGGTTACCTTAGTGTTCTTGGGCACAGGGACTATGGTGGTCTGCTTGAAACATGTTGGTATTACATACTTAGACAGGGAGAGGTTGAAAATGTCAGTGAAGACACTTGCCAGTTGTTAAGGCCATGCTCGGAGTACACGTCCTGGTAACCTGCCTGGCCCAGCGGCCTTGTGAATGTTAACCTGTTTAAAGGTCTTACTCACATCGGCTGCGGAGTGCGTGATCACACAGTAGTCTGGAACAGCTGATGCTCTCGTGCATGTTTCAGTGTTACTTGCCTCGAAGCGAGCATAGAAGTCATTTAGCTCGTCTGGTAGCCTCGTGTCACTGGGCAGCTCTCGGCTGTGCTTCCCTTTGTAGTCTGTAATAGTTTGCAAACCCTGCCACATCCGACGAGCGTCGGAGCTGCTTTGCCTGTTTGATGGTTCGCCGGGAGGGCGTAGCGGGATTTCTTATAAGCTTCCGGGTTTAGCTCAGTGCGAATGTTACCTGTAATCCATGGCTTCTGGTTGGAGTATGTACGTACAGTCACTTGATGCACTTATTAATTAAACCAGTGACTGATGTAGTGTACTCCTCAATGCCATCGGAAGAATCCCGGAACATATTCCAGTCTGTGCTAGCAAAACAGTCCTGTAGTTTAGCATCTGCTTCATCTGACCACTTTTTTATAGACCAAGTCACTGGTGCTTCCTGCTTTAATTTCGTCTTGTAAGGAGGAATCAGGAGGATAGAGTTATGGTCAGATTTGCCAAATTGAGGGCGAGGGAGAGCTTTGTCTCTGTGTGTGGAGTAAAGGTGGTCTAGAATGTTTTCCCTCTGGTTGCACATTTAACATGTTGATAGAAATCTACTGAAGCGACATCAGCACAGCTTCAGGAAAATGGTTTCCATGGCCAAGTAGCCGCACACAAGCCTAAGATCACCATGTGCAATGCCAAGCGTTGGCTGGAGTTTTGAAAAGCTCGCCGCCATTGGATTCTGGAGCAGTGGCAACGCGTTCCCTGGAGGGATGAATCACGCTTCACCATTTGGCAGTCCGACAGATTAATCTGGGTTTGGCGGATGCCAGAAGAACACTACCTGCCCGAATGCATAGTCGCAACTGTAAAGTTTGGTGGATGAGGAATAATGGTCTGGGAATGTTTTTCATGGTTCGAGCTAGGCCACTTAGTTCCAGTGAAGGGAAATCTTAACGTTACAGCATACAATGACATTCTAGACAATTTTATGCTTCCAACTTTGTGTCAACAGTTTGGGGAAGGCCCTTTCCTGTTTCAGCATGACAATGCCCCTGTGAAAAAAGTGAGGTCCATACAGAAATGGTTTGTCGAGATTGGTGTGGAAGAACTTGACTGGCCTGCGTAGAGCCCTGACCTCAACCCCATAAAACACCTTTGGGATGAATTGGAACACCGACCGCCAGCCAGGCCTAATCGCCCAACATCAGTGCCCGACCTCACTAATGCTCTTGTGACTGAATGGAAGCAAGTCCCTGCAGCAATGTTCCAACATCTAGTGGAAAGCCCTCCCAGAAGAGTGGAGGCTGTTACAGCAGCAAAGGGGGGACCAACGGCATCTTAATGCTCATGATTTTGGAAGGAGATGTTTGACGAGCAGAAGTCCTTATACTTTTGGTCATGTAGTGTATTTTTTTTTACGGTTATGACAGTTATTTTATTTTCATGACGGTCTTTTACACAATTATACAGTAATTGTGACTGCATGTGTACATTCATTCAAGCTCTGCATAGATGATTAAGTTGATTGTGCAGTAATAAACAAAGCGGTAACAGGCAACATAATCATACAATACACCCGAGGCAAAAATCTAATTGCTTTTAAATGAAGTCTACACATTTTAATAAATGTAATTTTGTCTGAACTAATTCTGTAATCCTTGCTGCAACTGAACAGCATTGCACCAAACTCTGTATCCCTTCAATCACTGTCAGACATCATTATTTCAAATCCCATCATCATCATTAAATTCAGGAAAGCCACTCTGGACCTCTTAGCCTAAGGCGTGGGAAGCACTCTCTCTGTAAGCACCGCCATGGAATAGCAACACACTACAGACATCCAGACATACAACTAATGTTGTTAATAACTTCCCCAAAAATAATAGTTTGAAGCTGAAACCCCTGTTGGACAAAATGGATCAGGTTTAGTTGCTGTGTTCTGGAGCAGTCTTTATTATAGCACATCTCAGCTAATTACATGATCAATGAATCCCAGCCTGTTCCCTGCAACTTGGCTGTGAATGGAATGTCAATGGCTTTTTAAATGGCTCAGAGTGCTGGAGCAATGAGCTGTAAGGATAGATAGATAGATAGAGAGAGAGAGAGAGAGACTGCTGGGAGTGAGACGGTCAGTATCTACTGATGTTTGAGTTTGAACACCTATAAGTTGTAAGACGGATGCTTGGATAAGTTTTGGGACATGCTTGTAATATCTGTTGTAGATCATTGCAAAGACAATAGCATGCTTACCTACACTGATATTGAGCCAAGGTACATACAATGACAGTGAAATGTCTTGTTTTTCAATATTGGTATTTGATATTTTATTAGGATCCCCATTAAAGCAGCAGCTACTCTTCCTGGGGTCCACGCGAAACATGACATAATACAGAACATTTACTAACCTGATAAAAACGAACACTAATTATACCTATACATCAAGCCAAGACCTGCCAGCAGAAGTACCCACTCCGCACCTGTCTCCTGCAGATACTGAACACTAATTCTAACAGCGAGGGAGGCTAGATCCGTGGGAAGAGTTCCTCAGGGCCAGACTCCTGCTTTCAACATTAGCAAGTCAAGGTCTCTGTCTGTCTGTCTGTCTGTCTGTCTGTCTGTCTGTCTGTCTGTCTGTCTGTCTGTCTGTCTGTCTGTCTGTCTGTCTGTCTGTCTGTCGTTGTCTGTCTGTCTGTCGTCTGTCTGTCTGTCTGTCTGTCTGTCGTCTGGCTGTCTGTCTGTCTGTCTGTCTGTCTTCTGCTGTCTGTCTGTCTGTCTGTCTGTCTGTCTGTCTGTCTGTCTGTCTGTCTCTGTCTGTCTGTCCTTGTCTGTCTGTCTGTCTGTCTGTCTGTCTGTCTGTCTGTCTGTCTGTCTGTCTGTCTGGTCTGTCTGTCTGTCTGTCTGTCTTCTTTATCTGCTCTGCTCTTTTTTCCCATACTATTAGAACAACAGCAGCTCCAATATCACTCTGTTTAATTGGAGTGGCTTTAAATGGATTACATCATGACCTAGGCATCCTGGCACAGACTAAAGGAGCTGGGATCGAATAGATACAGATAGTGTCCAACTGGGATAACCGCCCAGTTTTCCTCACTGCATGGTAATGGTAACCTACAAATCTATGTGACTAGGAATGAGGGTGTTTTTTTCCCACCCTGATTTGGTCCATGACCCAGTAACCAACTGAGCGTCTTGGAGAAATGGGCTGCTAGCCGTAAATAGCTAGGGAATTAAGGTAGGCATAGCATAGTGAGGATGGATAATTGTTAAAGTATGAACGCTACAGCATTTTTGAGATGGAGTCAAGTATTTGGGTTACGATTCAAATAAAGTGTTTTAAACTGGTGTGTCTCTGGTGTGTATGTGCGTGCATTTGCTTGTATGTGAAATCAGCTTAAAGTTTTTATACAGAGGTAACCCCACTCACCTCAATAGAGGAGTCACTAAAACCAAATAAACCTAGCCCCTTTACGCACAACAACAAGGATGGAGGACAAATCTGCTAACTCCAGAAGCCCTCAACAAACAAGAGACAAGTTTAACTCTGATGTTGTGTGTTGCTACAGCTGTCGTGTTCACCTTGCATCCCTCTGTGTGTCTGGGCCTGGTGGAGATCACAAGAGGAAAATAGCAGGTCCAAAGCAACCCTATTCACATCCTTTCAGGAAGAAGACCAAATGCGTCCTCACATTCACACTGCACCATTGAAGGCATTGTTAATGCAGGACAAAACTGGCACAATGAAGTCATGACGACAGCAACCTGGATGTCATGTACTGCTATTGTTTTATGTTTTATGTGTCTAATCGTGTGTGTGTGTGTGTGTGTGTGTGTGTGGTGTGTGTGTGTGTGTGTTGTGTGTGTGTGTGTGTGTGTGTGTGTGTGTGGTGTGTGTGTTGTGTGTGTGTGTGTGTGTGTGTGTGTGTGTGTGTGCGCGCACACATATTAAATATCAAAGAATCAAAGTGAGGGAATGAAAGAAAGAGAGAGTGGGAGCATGTTTACCTACTTGAACTGTTTGTATTATATGAAAAATTGTGTTTGAGGGTAAAATACTGCCACAGTCACAGGACAATGGTTATGCGTTGTCATGGGGGGGGGAGCACAACCCAATGATGACAAACGCGTCAACACGTTCTTTGAAATTCCAACAGGTGCAGAAATAATTCATGAATCACGCTGAAAATAACTCTCTGTTCAATGTTTGAATACAGCCTTCTGTGCAGTTAGGCTGTAATCCAATGTGACATGGCCCTATTTAGTTCAAGTCATTCAGATGGAAAGAACTCGGGCAAAAACTAAACCAAACAATGACCTCATCTATACAGATCCTCTGCCTATTTAAGCCTGTTAATTTGAGCAGTGCCACTGGTCCCCTTTACACTAATACATGGACTACCTAAAAAATAAAAAAACTCTACATACACAAAGAGGGGGGAGAGTAAGTTCAAAGGTTCCCAGCCACCTGGCATTGTTTGGTCTTCTGGGCACCATCGACAGTGGCACTAAGGTTAGATAAACCTTTTCAGGGGGAAGTGAGAGGCTGGCATGGAAGGACAGCAATCAAAGCAGCGTTTGTGAGGTGGACCAAGACCGGCATCCATCCATTTGGAAAACAACATCGGGACAAGGAGGAGGCCACAGGCCAGCATTTTCCTGGGATTGAACAGCAGCACTAAGGAGACCAAGAACGATTGGACAAGTAGGGTTGGAGAGTTCCTGACTGTAGAGGCATGCCGAGCTCAGCTCCAGGATATTGGTGTGAAGATAAGTAACTGTGGAACTAGGAAACTACTGGCCAGGGAAGGATAAAGCAACGGCTGTCTAGTATCAGCCGCCTCCCAAGGTGGAGAATACGGAGAAAGACTAAACACACATCTCAGTGGTTGCCAACAAAGCCCAGAGGTCAATGGTTCAACCCCAGGCTGGGATCAGCTCAGCCCTAATATCAGTCTTCTATTACGATGGCAGGCCTCACAGCCAACACATGGATGGGAGCATAGTGGAGGGGCTGGGGTAATTGTTATTACAATAAGGGTCACAGGGCTAGCTGGAGAGCTGCTCCCTCTAATTGAGCTCACTGAGGCAATAGAGACATTTCTCAGGATCCATGCCAGCATGACTGTCAAAGCCACAGCCATGCCACAGTCAAGTCTTCCAGCTCTTACTTAAAAAGCACAGAGTTTCTTGGCCTCAGTTTCAACTCAACGCAAATGTCTTGGGTTAAAGTAGAGTTAAAGTGACTGTAAAGGAGAGACCCTATAGCTTCTTCTACTTAGCATAAATAGTGCTTGTGTGCCTGGTTGCATCGCAAAAGGATGAGACAGATTCACAGCAACCTTCTCTCAGCAATGAGTATTTTGAGTTAGAAGCTGAAGCTTAGTGTGAGCTGACACAGAGCTGGATGAAAGACTTCACAGGGAACACACTTCTATATGATTGAGAGGATTTCTCTCTTGTAAACTATCTTTATCAGTGTTCCCACAGAGGCATATTGACGTACACCCCCTTTTGCCCTCAGATCAGCCTCAGTTTGTCGGGGGATGGACTCTACAAGGTGTCGAAAGCGTCCCACAGTGATGCTGGCCCATGTTGACTCCAATGCTTTCCACAGTTGTGTCAAGTTGGCTGGATGTCCTTCGGGTGGTGGACCATTCTTGATACACACAGGAAACTGTTGAATGTGAAAAACGCAGCATCGTTGCAGTTCTTGACACACTCAAACCGGTGCGCCAGGCAGCTACTACCATACCCCGTTTAAAGGCACTTAAATATTTTGTCTTGCCCATTCACCCTCTGAATGGCACACATACACAATCCATGTCTCAAGGCTTAAAAATATATTTTTAAACCCTGTAGTCAATGTCCGCGGCCTGCAAAAATCTAATTAGCATAATAAAAATATCCTGCGAAAAATATTGTTTAAACTTGTTTGTTTAAACTCGAGATGTCGGGGTTTTTGCATGGGGTGCGTCTCAATCCACCGCACCCGCCGATGTCGCACTTCCACATCTGCGGTGAAAGGTGACAGAGCTAGAGCAGTGTTTGTCAGACCATGAGACATCACGAAAATTGGTCTTCTCACAAAATCGTCTGTAGCGTCCGAACAGTTTGGGCTACACCCTAATATGACTGGTGAGACTCTCACGAACCCGTACATGTCGGTTGTTTTGCTCTAGACCTCACAAGACTCATCTGAATGTCACCTGGTACCAGTTGAAAAGATGTATGAAAGTATATATGGAGACTGTTTAGTGCCAAAAATAAGGGGTTAAATACGTATAAAAAAAATATATATAAAAAAAAATGCTTCCTGATCTTTCTTTTACCTCTCAGATATAAGACAAACACTTCAGAACAAACTTCCTTTTGATTTTTTGGGGGAACTATCTCTACATTATTCAATGTATTTGTGTGGGCTAATAGCAGAAAGGCCAAATACTTTTTTTTATCAAATAATAATTCAAAATGAAATAGCAAAAATATGCTTGGTATGACCTCTTAAAACAATTCCATATAGCTTAGTAGACCCCCCCCCCCCCCCAGCCCCCGGCTTAGACAGGTAACGAGACAGGACAGTCTATGGCTTCCTACGCATCTATGGAGCGAGTAGTCGCATTTCGCTTCGCTCCACAGGTAGTATTACATTTCATTTCATTTCATTACAGTACAACGGTTTGATTTGTTTGATCTTAGCAATTTTTTCTTAGCTAGCTACATAGCCGTCTTTGTATCAAAGATAATTGTGTAGTTTAGAGTAATTATCGAGGTTAGCTAGCCAGCTATTTTCGTCCTTCTAACGTAGTCAACACTGCTAGCTAGCCAGCTAGCCAGCTAGCCAACTCCTACCGAATAGCAGCACTGTAGAAACTATTACATTACAACGGAACGACTTGATTAGTGTAGTGTTAGCTAGCTACATAGTTGTCTTTGCTGTCTTGTGTATCTAAGAATTGTGTAGTTTAGAGTAATTATCGAGGTAGCTAGCCAGCTATTTCGTCCGCCGCGAGAGTACTTCCGGGTTGGAGCGAGTAGTCGCATTTCGCTTCGCTCCACAGGTAGTATTACATTTCATTTCATTACAGTACAACGGTTTGATTTGTTTGATCTTAGCATATTTTTTCTTAGCTAGCTACATAGCCGTCTTTGTATCAAAGATAATTGTGTAGTTTAGAGTAATTATCGAGGTTAGCTAGCCAGCTATTTTCGTCCTTCTAACGTAGTCAACACTGCTAGCTAGCCTACTTCACCAGCCAGCAGTACTGTATCATTTTAGTCAATAAGATTTTTTGCAACGTAAGCTTAACTTGCTGAACATTCGAGACGTGTAGTCCACTTGTCATTCCAATCTCCTTTGCATTAGCGTAGCCTCTTCTGTAGCCTGTCAACTATGTGTCTGTCTATCCCTCTTCTCTCCTCTCTGCACAGACCATACAAACGCTTCACACCGCGTGGCCGCTGCCACTCTAACCTGGTGGTCCCAGCGCGCACGCCCACGTGGAGTTCCAGGTCTCCGGCAGCCTCTGGAACTGCCGATCTGCGGCAACAAGGCAGAGTTCATCTCAGCCTATGCTTCCCTCCAGTCCTCGACTTCTTGGCACTGACGGAAACATGGATTACCACAGATAACACTGCTACTCCTACTGCTCTCTCCTCGTCTGCCCACGTGTTCTCGCACACCCCGAGAGCTTCTGGTCAGCGGGGTGGTGGCACTGGGATCCTATCTCTCCCAAGTGGACATTCTCTTCTTTCTCCCTGACCCATCTGTCTATCGCTCCTTTGAATTCCATGCTGTCACAGTTACCAGCCCTTTCAAGCTTAACATCCTTATAATTTATCGCCCTCCAGGTTCCCTTGGAGAGTTCATCAATGAGCTTGACGCCTTGATAAGTTCCTTTCCTGAGGATGGCTCACCCTCTCACAGTTCTGGGTGACTTTAACCTCCCACGTCTACCTTTGACTCATTCCTCTCTGCCTCCTTCTTTCCACTCCTCTCCTCTTTTGACCTCACCCTCTCACCTTCCCCCTACTCACAAGGCAGGCAATACGCTTGACCTCATCTTTACTATGCTGTTCTTTCCACTAATCTCATTGCAACTCCCCTCCAAGTCTCCGACCACTACCTTGTATCCTTTTCCCTCTCGCTCTCATCCAACACTTCCCACACTGCCCTACTCGGATGGTATCGCGCCGTCCAACCTTCGCTCTCTCTCCCCCGCTACTCTCTCCTCTTCATCCTATCATCTCTTCCCTCTGCTCAAACCTTCTCCACCTATCTCCTGATTCTGCCTCCTCAACCCTCCTCTCCGCCCTTTCTGCATCCTTTGACTCTCTATGTCCCTATCCTCCAGGCCGGCTCGGTCCTCCCCTCCTGCTCCGTGGCTCGACGACTCATTGCGAGCTCACAGAACAGGGCTCCGGGCAGCCGAGCGGAAATGGAGGAAAACTCGCCTCCCTGCGGACCTGGCATCCTTTCACTCCTCCCTCTCTACATTCTCCTCTTCTGTCTCTGCTGCTAAAGCCACTTTCTACACTCTAAATTCCAAGCATCTGCCTCTAACCCTAGGAAGCTCTTTGCCACCTTCTCCTCCCTCCTGAATCCTCCTCCCCCTCCCCCCCTCCTCCCTCTCTGCGGATGACTTCGTCAACCATTTTGAAAAGAAGGTCGACGACATCCGACCTCGTTTGCTAAGTCAAACGACACCGCTGGTTCTGCTCACACTGCCCTACCCTGTGCTTTGACCTCTTTCTCCCCTCTCTCTCCAGATGAAATCTCGCGTCTTGTGACGGCCGGCCGCCCAACAACCTGCCCGCTTGACCCTATCCCCTCCTCTCTTCTCCGGACCATTTCTGGAGACCTTCTCCTTACCTCACCTCGCTCATCAAACTCATCCTTGACCGCTGGCTACGTCCCTTCCGTCTTCAAGAGAGCGAGAGTTGCACCCCTTCTGAAAAAACCTAACTCGATCCTTCCGATGTCAACAACTACAGACCAGTATCCTTCTTTCTTTTCTCTCCAAACCTCTGAACGTGCCGTCCTTGCCAGCTCTCCTGCTATCTCTCTCAGAATGACCTTCTTGATCCAAATCGTCAGGTTTCAAGACTAGTCATTCAACTGAGACTGCTCTTCTCTGTGTCACGGAGGCGCTGCGACTGCTAAAGCTAACCTCTCTCCTCTGCTCTCATCCTTCTAGACCTATCGGCTGCCTTTGATACTGTGAACCATCAGATCCTCCTCTCCACCCTTCCGAGTTGGGCATCTCCGGCGCGGCCCACGCTTGGATTGCGTCCTACCTGACAGGTCGCTCCTACCAGGTGGCGTGGCGAGAATCTGTCTCCGCACCACGTGCTCTCACCACTGGTGTCCCCCAGGGCTCTGTTCTAGGCCCTCTCCTATTCTGCTATACACCAAGTCACTTGGCTCTGTCATATCCTCACATGGTCTCTCCTATCATTGCTATGCAGACGACACACAATTAATCTTCTCCTTTCCCCTTCTGATAACCAGGTGGCGAATCGCATCTCTGCATGTCTGGCAGACATATCAGTGTGGATGACGGATCACCACCTCAAGCTGAACCTCGGCAGGGAAGACTGCCCGTTCCATGATCTCGCCATCACGGTTGACAACTCCATTTGTCACAACTCCATTGTGTCTCCCCAGAGTGCTAAGAACCTTGGCGTGATCCTGGACAACACCCTGTCGTTCTCAACTAACATCAAGGCGGTGACCCGTTCCTGTAGGTTCATGCTCTACAACATTCGCAGAGTACGACCCTGCCTCACCAGGAAGCGGCGCAGGTCCTAATCCAGGCACTTGTCATCTCCCGTCTGGATTACTGCAACTCGCTGTTGGCTGGGCTCCCTGCCTGTGCCATTAAACCCTACAACTCTCCAGAACGCCGCAGCCCGTCTGGTGTTCAACCTTCCAAGTTCTCTCACGTCACCCCGCTCCTCCGCTCTCTCCACTGGCTTCCAGTTGAAGCTCGCATCCGCTACAAGACCATGGTGCTTGCCTACGGAGCTGTGAGGGGAACGGCACCTCCGTACCTTCAGGCTCTGATCAGGCCCTACACCCAAACAAGGGCACTGCGTTCATCCACCTCTGGCCTGCTCGCCTCCCTACCTCTGAGGAAGTACAGTTCCCGCTCAGCCCAGTCAAAACTGTTCGCTGCTCTGGCACCCCAATGGTGGAAAAAACTCCCTCACGACGCCAGGTCAGCGGAGTCAATCACCACCTTCCGGAGACACCTGAAACCCCACCTCTTTAAGGAATACCTAGGATAGGATAAAGTAATCCTTCTAACCCCCCCCCCCCCTTAAAAGAGTTAGATGCACTATTGTAAAGTGGTTGTTCCACTGGATATCATAAGGTGAATGCACCAATTTGTAGTCGTTCTGGATAAGAGCGTCTGCTAAATGACTTAAATGTAAATGTAAATGTAATGGGTGACTGGATTTTCGGGCCTTTCTTTCACACCGCCTGATATAGAGGTCCTGAATGGCAGGGAGCTCGAGCCCCAGTGATGTACTGGTCTGTCTGCACCACCGTCTGTAGCACCATGCGATCGAGGGTGGTGCTATTGCCATACCAAGCAGTAATGCTTATAAGGGCCTTCAAGGGCCTTGCTTAACAAAGTGAACCATTTTCACTGTAATGACAAGTTTCTCTGGCCTATCTGGGTGATGTTTTTTCTTGCCTGAATGATCTGAATCTAGGATTACAGGGACTCTCCGCAACTATATTCAATGTGCGGGACAAAATTAAGGCTATGATTAAGAAGTTGGAGCTCTTCTCTCTCTGCATTAACAAGGACAACACACAGGTCTTTCCATCATTGTATGACTTTTGTGTGCAAATGAACTCAAACTTACAGACAAATTCAAATGTGAAATAGCGAAGCACCTGAGTGAGTTGGGTGCGCAATTACGCAGGTACTTTCCCAAAACGGATGACACAAACAACTGGATTCGTTATCCCTTTCATGCCCTGCCTCCAGTCACTTACCGATATCTGAACAAGAGAGTCTATCAAAATTGCGGTTCTGTTAAAATTTTATTTAATCAGAAGCCACTGCCAGATTTTCTGGATTTGGCTGTGCTCAGAGTATCCTGCCTTGGCAAATCGCACTGTTAAGACACTGATGCCCTTTGCAACCACGTACCTACAGTTGAAGTCGGACGTTTACATAGACTTAGGTTGGAGTCATTAAAACTCGTTTTTCAACCACTCCACAAATTTCTTGTTACAAACTATAGTTTTGCCAAGTCGGTTAGGACATCTACTTTGTGCATGGCACAAGTAATTTTTCCAACAATTGTTTACAGACAGATTATTTCCCTTAATAATTCACTGTATCACAATTCCAGTGGGTCAGAAGTTTACATACACTAAGTTGACTGTGCCTTTAAACAGTTGGAAAATTCCAGAAAATGATGTCATGGCTTTAGAAGCTTCTGATAGGTTAATTGACATCATTTGAGTCAATTGGAGGTGTACCTGGGGATGTATTTCAAGGCCTACCTTCAAACTCAGTGCTTCTTTGCTTGACATCATGGGAAAATCAAAAAAAGAAATGCCAAGACCTCAGAAGAAAATTGTAGACCTCCACAAGTCTGGTTCATCATTGGGAGCAATTTCCAAATGCCTGAAGGTACCACGTTCATCTGTACAAACAATAGTACGCAAGTATAAACACCATGGACCACGCAGCTGTCATACCGCTCAGGAAGGAGATGCGTTCTGTCTCCTAGAGATGAGCGTACTTTGGTGCGAAAAGTGCAAATCAATCCCAGAACACAGCAAAGGACCTTGTGAAGATGCTGGAGGAAACAGGTACAAAAGTATCTATAGAGGCGAAAGAGACGCACACCTAATTAGGCGAGGTGCTGGCTAGCGGAGTAGAACACATAAAAAAATAAAGGAGAGCAGGATAGGATCTCTAGGATCTCAGATGCAAAAAAAATGTATGTCCAAATTTTTATGTCCAACGTTTCGACAGACAATCTGTCTTCATCAGGGTATAGGAAACAGGTACAAAAGTATCTACAGTGGGGAGAACAAGTATTTGATACACTGCCGATTTTGCAGGTTTTCCTACTTACAAAGCATGTAGAGGTCTGTAATTTTTATCATAGGTACACTTCAACTGTGAGAGACGGAATCTAAAACAAAAATCCAGAAAATCACATTGTATGATTTTAAATAATTAATTTGCATTTTATTGCATGACATAAGTATTTGATCACCTACCAACCAGTAAGAATTCCGGCTCTCACAGACCTGTTAGTTTTTCTTTAAGAAGCCCTCCTGTTCTCCACTCATTACTGTATTAACTGACCTGTTTGACTCGTTACCTGTATAAAAGACACCTGTCCACACACTCAATCAAACAGATTCCAACTCTCCACAATGGCCAAGACCAGAGAGCTGTGTAAGGACATCAGGGATAAAATTGTAGACCTGCACAAGGCTGGGATGGGCTAGGAGGACAATAGGCAAGCAGCTTGGTGAGGAAGGAAACAACTTGTTGGCGCAATTATTAGAAAATGGAAGAAGTTCAAGATGACGGTCAATCACCCTCGGTCTGGGGCTCCATGCAAGATTTCACCTCGTGGGGCATCAATGATCATGAGGAAGGTGAGGGATACAGCCCAGAACTACACGGCAGGACCTGGTCAATGACCTGAAGAGAGCTGGGACCACAGTCTCAAAGAAAACCATTAGTAACACACTACGCCGTCATGGATTAAAATCCTGCAGCCCACGCAAGGTCCCCTGCTTAAGCCAGTGCATGTCCAGGCCTGTCTGAAGTTTGCCAATGACCATCTGGATGATCCAGAGGAGGAATGGGAGAAGGTCATGTGGTCTGATGAGACAAAAATAGAGCTTTTTGGTCTAACTCCACTCGCCGTGTTTGGAGAAGAAGAAGTATGAGTACAACCCCAAGAACACATCCCAACCGTGAAGCATGGAGGTGGAAACATCATTCTTTGGGGATGCTTTTCTGCAAAGGGGACGGACGACTGCACCGTATTGAGGGGAGGATGGATGGGGCCATGTATCGCGAGATCTTGGCCAACAACCCCTTCCCTCAGTAAGAGCATTGAAGATGGGTCGTGGCTGGGTCTTCCAGCATGACAACGACTGAAGCACACAGCCATGGCAACTAAGGAGTGGCTCCGTAAGAAGCATCTCAAGGTCCTGGAGTGGCCTAGCCAGTCTCCAGACCTGAACCCAATAGAAAATCTTTGGAGGGAGCTGAAAGTCCGTATTGCCCAGCGACAGCCCCGAAACCTGAAGGATCTGGAGAGATCTGTAGGGAGGAGTGGGCCAAAATCCCTGCTGCAGTGTGTGCAACCTAGTCAAGAACTACAGGAAACGTATGATCTCTGTAATTGCAAACAAAGGTTTCTGTACAAAATATTAAGTTCTGCTTTTCTGATGTATCAAATACTTATGTCATGCAATAAAATGCAAATTAATTACTTAGAAATCATACAATGTGATTTTCTGGATTTTTGTTTTAGATTCCGTCTCTCATAGTTGAAGTGTACCTATGATAAAAATTACAGACCTCTACATGCTTTGTAAGTAGGAAAACCTGCAAAATCGGCAGTGTATCAAATACTTGTTCTCCCACTGTAATCCACAGTAAAATGAGTCCTATATCGACATAGCATGAAAGGCCGCTCAGCAAGGAAGAAGCCACTGCTTCAAATCCGCCATAAAAAGCCAGACTACGGTTTGCAACTGCACATGGGACAAAGATCATACTTTTTGGAGAAATGTCCTCTGGTCTGAATGAAAAAATAGAACTGTTTGGCCACAATGACCATCGTTATGTTTGGAGGAAAAAGGGGGAGGCTTGCAAGCCTAAGAACACCATCCCAACCGTGAAAACACGGGGCTGGCAGCATCATGTTGTGGGGTGCTTTGCTGCAGGAGGGACTGGTGCACTTACAAAATAGATGGCATCATGAGGATGGACAATGATGTGGATATATTGAATCAACATCTCAATACATCAGTCAGGAAGTTAAATCTTGGTCGCAATGGGCTTTCCAAATGGACAATGACCCCAAGCATACTTCCAAAATTGTGGACAACAAAGTCAAGGTATTGGAGTGGCCATCACAAAGCCCTGACCTCAATCCTATAGAAAATTTGTGGGCAGAACTGAAAAAGCGTGTGCGAGCAAGGAGGCCTACAAACCTGACTCAGTTACATAGCTCTGTCAGGAGGAATGGGCCAAAATTCACCCAACTTATTGTGGGAAGCTTGTGGAGGCTACCAAAACGTTTGACCAAGTTAAACAATTTAAAGGCAATGCTACCAAATACTAATTGAGTGTATGTAAACTTCTGACCCACTGGGAATGTGATGAAAGAAATAAAAGCTGAAATAAATCATTCTCTCTCCTATTATTCTAACATTTCACATTCTTAAAATAAAGTGGTGATCCTAACTGACCTAAGACAGGGAATTTTTACTAGGATTAAATGTCAGGAATTGTGAAAACCTGAGTTTAAATGTATTTGGCTAAGGTGTATATAAACTTCCGACTTCAACTGTATGTGAGAGTGGATTCTCGGCCCTCACTAGCATGAAACTAAATACAGGCACAGACTGTGTGTGGGAAATGATTTAAGAGTGAGACTCTTTCCAATACAACCCAACATGAGAGTTATGTTGCATCCTTTCAAGCACACCCTTCTCATTAACCTGTGGTGAGTTATTCACAATTTTCGATGAACAATTAAGGTTTTATATGTAAGATGGTTAAAATGATTGATTATTATTTTATTATTATTTGTTCCCTGGTCCTATAAGAGCTCTTTGTCACTTCCCACAAGCCGGGTTGTGACAAAAACGTACACTCATTCTTATGTTTAATAAATGTATCGTATAGAGTGTGTGTGGCAGGCTTACAATGATGGCAAAAAAACAACATTTGAGAGTGCGCTGACCCTGGTGCTAGAGGGGGTACGTAGCTGGAGGTTGAATGTTTGAAGGTATGGGACCATAAAAAGTGGCATGAAGATTCACCTGCCTAAGGTTGTTTACCCCACTCCACTCACACAGTCAAAGGTGTTCATAGACTCACAGTTCACAGGGTCTCAGTTTAGAGCTGTGTCTCTGCTGTCAACACGGATCCAATCCTCCCATTCCATGACAACCAGCATAGCGCCTAACGACTCCCGCTATGACGACAGAAAGTCACAAGTGACTCTGACTGTCTGTCAGTGCTGATGAGGAGGGGAGAAAGTCAAACATCTCATATCCACTGAGGGGTGGCATTTCAGTGTGACTTCAATAACTACACGTCTGTATGGGCCTGACAGCCTCTAGTAATGTGACTTTTGGATGATCCCCTGCAGTAATCCCCTTCTTTCCTATAAGAAGGCTGTGACTGATGACTCATCTCAGCATAATAAGAACGCCAATGAAACCGAACAATCATGATTTTACTCATCGTTTGTTTGATTGTGTTACTCTGAACGGTTGGTCTTTGGAACGAGTTAATCATAAGTTGTCTTATGCTAATCAATCATTTAAAATATCCTTGCAGAATAACAGTTTGAGAAAATTGTGAACAATCCCATTATGAGTGTGGGCCTAACAATGAAGAAGTTGAAAAGTGTGACAATGGTTGACGTCCATGGCTTTTGTTTTGAACACATTGCAACTGAAATGTTCGGAATGTCCATGGAGAAATGTTATATCTTATCTCTTCCCATGGAACAAACTTAACTAAACCAACATATTACACATACCTACATACCTACTGTACATATGTACAGTAGGTACTGTATGTAGGTAGATATAAAAAATATAAAAAGTGTAGATATAAAAATAGAAATATGAACCTGACACATAACAGTATATGAACGGACTGGCTTGTTTAAAGCCCCAGGGTGAAGTTAAGTCTTCAATATCACTTTCAGAAGTTGTACTGAAAATGGAGCGGCCTTAAACTCTCAATAGGCTTCAATTCACAACTAAAAGCATTCCCTTGCATTCACTCTTGGGGGATGTGTATGTTAGAATCGATTTGTCTTGGGCCTTTCGTTATGAAAATCTTTTTTTTCCACTGGTTGCCATGGTATAATGCTGAAAGACTGGAAAAGCTAGTTGAGTGGAGAGAATGGCAACAGAGATGGAATATCAGACCATTGACCGCCAGGGGAAGGGTGAAGGAGAGTCTTCCAGAAAGTTCCATTGTGATTTCCACACTAAGATTTACATGGGGAAAAAACAAGTGTGAACTGGTCTACGGAGCGTAAATAATTCAGGGTCACAAAAAGCAGGAATTCTACTTCACATGTTCGTCATTAGAAGTGATGAAAGGAGACAGCTGCGTACCTCACCAGTCTGTGTCATCAACTAGCACATGCTAACCGTATCAAATTAACCATCACACGAGCAGTTCTCTCATGCTGTAATTTGTGAGGGAACGTTTAGACAGCATCCCGACTGTCCACACTGTTTCAGTTGATGTAGCTGAGGTAGCAGTAAATGCTCGCAGATTAGTTACCCCTAATAAATTGCTGTTACCGACACATTCCAAGATTTGCTCCACGCTGAAGAACTGCGGAGATCAACCTGACATCAGATAGCAGCAAATTTGAGAGCATGAGAAAAATAACAGTGTACGTGTGCAGCACTCTAATAGGTTTGAAAATGTAGGGTCAGTAGCTGGTGAGGAAATTGGTGGTATTGATTTCATACACACAGTCTCCATGGTGAAGAGGCCATCATTCATATCCTTGGTAATGGGTAAAGGAGGAGGTGGGTCTGCCTGTCTGGGGGACGGGGGAGTCTATTTGGCAGCCATGGTGTGGCTGTTCGCTATGTTACAAACTGCCGCAGCAGGTAGCCGGAGAAGGACAGACAGAGTGGTGTTTGTCACCAGTGTTATCTGAGCCGAGCCCTGGCAGTTGGCAGAGTACATTTCACCCAGGGAAAATGTGAAGTGACAGTATGTTATTGTGATAAGTCTGAGATGGGCCGGTCTAATTCCGAGGGGCTGTGTTGGTGAGGGGGAGGGAGACGGAGTGTGGCACAGGCCAACTTTGTAATGAGATCTGGGCCCAAACTGCCCCTTTCCATTTTTGTGAACAATGAAGAACAGCTGAAGTTGGAACAGTAATACATACATTTACAGCACTGACTACTGCTTTCCTGGTAAATAGCTCGATCTGTTTGTTTTGGCACATCAATGTTTTTTTTCTTCTGTGACCAATATTGTACCTGAAAAAAGCTAAATATTGCCGTGAAATTCGGTATATCAATTTGCTTTTTTTTATGGCTAGATTACTGTTCTTTTTTCCTAATGTACTGTATACAACGATTAAAATCACAAAGGGTAAAAAAAAACAATGTTAGGAAAGCATGCTAAAATCATGACAAGTTTAATTACAAGCAAAATATTTTGCTTTGTTCTGGTTTTAAGGGCTGCCTTGTTGTGAATGTGCAATTTTCAAGATGGAGACCGCATCCTGACCAGTGACCACTGACAGTGCGACTCAACACGTGGGGTGGAAAAAAAGAGACAGTGGAAAAAACAGCAAACATGGCTGGCAGTGAATTGTGGGAGCATATGGCATGGGAGGGGAGGAGCAGCGGGGGATATCTGCGTGGCTTAAAAGACAAATTGACAAGAGACAGGCTGAGTCTATCACTGTCACTGCCCTGTGTCCACCTCAGAATAGTCCAGATAGATTCTCTCCCTTTCAACATTCCACCCCCAAACCATGATGGAAGACCACCTATGCGCCTTATTGGAATTACCTCTCCATTCGCATATGTGCTTTTAATTATTCCCCACCAACATGGAGGAAACTGAATGAGAGACGGCGAGAGAGAGAGAGCGAGAGTGATGGGGAGGGAGGGTGGGTGCAACAATAACAATATGGGAGGGGAGCAGCCCACCGTTTGCCGCTCTGCCGGTCAGGGCGATACCTCCCCTCCCTCCCATCGCCAGCCGCCAGTGCATCACTGAGGCATTGTAGAGCTGTTGCCATGGAGATGTGGGTCAGAGCGCTGATGTGCAAGCACCCTGTGGATTTGAGGCTGGCAGCAGAGTGAAAAGAGCCCAGACTGGGGCCCATAGTAAACTCTCCTCTGAATGTAGGTCAGGGGGATTCTCCAGAGCAGCGGCAGTTGTTCAGGGTAAAAGGGAAAGCAGGGGTTCTGTTAAAGCAGTTAAATGTCTGTAGGGGTTACTATCAACGTTAAATTAGATTGCTGATCTGTGGAACATTTTTTATAACTATTTTCTTTAAAATACTCCCATGGAATTTGATATTTATAACAAAATCCAAGCAAATACACTCTCAGAGTAGTTTTGAAGACATTTTAAAATAACGGTATTACTTTTTAAATGCACAGGGGAGACAAATCAAGTGCTCAGGTACACACTTAGAAAAATGGAGAACCCTTTAAGGAGAAACCTTTTGGGTTTCAGGTAGAACTATTTTAGGTTCCATGTTGAACACTGTGTAAAGGGTTCTACCTGGAACCAAAAACAATTCTTCAAAGAGTTCTTCTATGGGGACAGCCAAAGAACCATTTTAGATTCTAGATAACTCCTTTTTCCCCCCTAAGTGTGTACTGTATAAGGCATATGAATGACAGAAGCTCTGCAAAAGCAAACAGGTGGTGCTTCACATTTTAATTGCATAAATATTTAATATTACAATCTTATGATAAGAATAAGATGCCATTCATCATGATACTTATTTCAACAGGAGGTTTTATGAGTGTAGCCCGTCAGTAACAGGACAGGACATGACAACTCACCAAATTAAAAGTGGGACACGTGGGCCATCATTACGAATCCTAAAATCGCCTCTTGTTGTGTCACAGCAAATACTCCCTAATACGGTTATGCAGTCCCTCTCCCCCTCTCCCTCTCTCTCTCCCTCGATAACTGTCTCTCTCTCTCTCGAACATGGTTTTTCATGGCCTTCGATGTGGTTTCCCACATTGTGTTCTGAAGGGATTAGTAATTGCTTTGTGTATCCATATGATGTTTTTTTTCAGAGTGAAAACATCCATCTGTCCAATCTAGCTTCAGAACTGCTACTTTTACCGTGACAGTACACAGTACACAAGTGGTGTTTGTCTCAGTAGCCCTAGATTGCTATGTGAACTATGATGTTATTGAAATAACAGTGTCTGATAACAGCATTGGCACGAACACAATATAGCCCAAATCCATCATCTGGGGCACACTGGTTTTAAAAATCCATTAAGATGAAGTCAACATTTTTGGGGAAATCCGTCCAAAATACCTGAGTAGCCTTGGCTAGCATAGAGCCATACGTCTGTTTATACTCTCTTCCAGGGCAATATTCTTTAAGTCTTTGACTAACTACCTCCCACATGTTCCGCTTCAGTGACCTAAACCCAATTTGGAATGGGGAATATCTTCCGGATCATTATTAAATGCTGTGGCCAATGCATATTATTCAGATATTAGACTGAGGTTTGCAATGCTTGGCATCGGTCAAATGACCTGTTATAATTGTTTTCTTAATTCGATTTAGATGCAAATATGTGAAGCTAACTTGAGGTTTCATAAGCCTAGTTGTTAATCCCTTTCCTAATAATTGACATACAACAATCTTCCCAAGGGGTTCACAAAGCCTTTAGCACCACCGTCATTCAACCTAGGTAAATCTTTGCAGCAATAGAACTTTCTTATTTCCCAGCAAGCCGAAGGGAGCGTCAGAAAAAGAGGCAGGTAAAAGCCAGTGAATAGGCCATTCCTTTTGAGGGTGTCCATGTCCCACAGAAAATGCAGATGGGATGCTGGGAGTAAAAGGTTGGTGATGAAACCGGGATGTACTAACTGTTGCCATGCTGATTCACAACCATGAAGCTGAGGCTAATTGAGTAACTTCCTCAATAGCAAACACTTAAAAGTCAAAGGACTAGGAAAAACACAGCATCATGTATTATTCCTTCATGCTCCTGACTGGGCATTTTCATCAGCTTGCTGATTCAACTCCGTGTGTTTCGTCCCTGCTCACTGCCTGCTAACTGGTTGTGCTATGTCGCAAACAACATTGGTAGTCTTGACACACGTCTATCAGAAATAGATTTGGTCAATGTTTTGGGCACACTTGATGCCCGTTTTGCATATTCGTTATATTACAACAGTGTTGTGAGGTTCTGCATTTGCATAAAATGCAAATTACAGACAAATAAAAGCTTGGATACAGAAAACACACTCTGTTGCTTGCAAACAGGGAAAAGGGTAGTGTCTCAAAAGAGCTAAGTTGACATTAAAATAATATTGATCAGCCCGGTTTTATAACATGAAACGGTGACACGGTCTCTCAGTGACCCTTGACCACACAAATGTGCTTCGTAAGAATCTGACATTTCAGACAACACGAACTTGTAAACCACTGAAATGAATGAGTAGCTTACAATTTCTCCAGAATTCAACAAGGCACAGTGAATGAGACATGGTTGCATACTTTGTGGCGAGGATTTTATAAAAGATTTACATAAGCACTGAATTGGTTTCCCGAAATACCCTTACCATGGAAACCTTGTTCCATTCTTTCACTCAAGCAAACAGGACCAAAATCACAGTTATTATCTATAATATGTTACTAAGTTGCTTAGTAACCAGTGCTTCATGCATGGCGGAGAACGACTAGATTATTTTCTGAAGAACTTTTATTACAAGACAGCTGGTTGAGTACATTTGTTTATTGTCAGCCCACTCGAAATGAAGGCCTGTCTTATCTTTTTTTGTCTGTGGTCTACCTTGTTTAGGACTTTTTGAGGGCTCTAACCGCAACACAGAGAGACATGTGCACTGTTACATCAGCATGGATTACCCTCATGGATTGTCAATGATTGTCTGCAGCAGAGCTACCACAGTAAAAACTGTACTACAAAGTTGAAAACAATATGGAATTCTAAAAGCGTTCCTGGAAACAGGTCATGTCATTGTATGCTTATTGTTTTTCACTGGAAATATCATATTGAACGACTGATTGTTCTATTTACTACTAGAACATGAGAGTGCAGAGAGCCGTACGTGTCATATTTCTGGTTTCATGGGGATTCTGGTGGAATCACCTCCGGCAGTTCCTGCAGCTTTAAAGCAGCCTTTTCTCCTCTCTAAATACTGTGCTGCTGACGCACTACCTGAAGACGTTTAGACACTCCGCCAACAGTGTTGTCACTTGTAACCGAATTCCTCATGCAAAAGGATGATTGTGTAACCCTGGAGGGTGCTATCTCTAGGGATACCTGGAGACGTTTCATTCGGAACAAGAGCACCGCAACAAACCCTGCCAGAAATGCCTCTGTACACCTGACACAAAATGTAATTATTTTATTGGGGTTCATCGAGATATATTTCCTTAATGGTAAAAAGGTGGACGAAAGGTTACATCCTGGATGACCCAGAAATAAATTACTGGGCTCTTTTTTACAGTAAAGTAGACAGCCAAAACATATTGTTTGGGTCTATGTTTTGTAGACTAAAATCCCTGCATAGACACAGGACAATTACCCCAGCTTTTTTAAGCATGGTATTCCTTAATCACCTATTATTTGCAGATTTTCCTACTGTGTTAAATGCTTACCCCATATGACACCGTTTCCATGTCGACTGATGTTTTTATTCCCCGAGAAATTCCAAGCAGCCCTGACCATGGCCTTGCCATTCTTTCCATGAAAGCTCAACCCTAAAGCAATTAGTTGGCTGTTAGAAACAAAATGTAGGGGGCTTGGGAACATAACATTCATGGACCTTAAAATACCTTTCAAAAGCACCCAACAATGCCCATCCAGCATTTAAGGCTACATATGTATATATGCCCTATAGCAAGGGGGAGTGTTCGCATTCCATGTCGTATAAGAATCATACAAGTGAGCCCTCTGAAGTCCCTTAGTCTACAAGGGGCTCACAATTAGCCTCTGATGGAGTACAAGGTAAAGAGGTCTGAGAGGTACTATCTGGGAAAACACAGCCCAATTGAGATCAACCCTTTAATCCCGGCCGATTCAATGAGCACACTGATCATCTGTAAAGGATGAGGCACTGAGCCCAGCCTGGCTTTTTCTCATAGTGGCAGGTCAGGCAGTGTAGTATGGGATTAATCCCAGGCAAGGGTAACAGTGCATGTGTGTCTTATAAAGAAGAATTCCCTCCCATCCATCAAAGTGAATTACAAGCGTGACGGTACATAATGCGATCAGTCTGTTTCACGCATCATATCTTATCTATGGCCAAAAGAATGCCAGAAATGAGTTCACTAGTTTTTATGCCACCTGAGATTTGATAAAGAGGGGCCTTTCATAAACACGGGAGTTTAGGACTACAGTGCCTTCTGAAAGTCACCCCTTGACTTATTTCATATTTCGTTGTGTTACAGCCTGAATTCAAAATGTATTAAATATATACCTCAGAATGACAAAAGGGAATAAATGTTTTTAGAAATGTTCGCAAATTTATTGAAAATGAAATACAGAAATATCTCATTTACATACGTTTTCACACCCCTACTCAATACTTTGTAGAAACACCTTTGGCAGCGACTACAGCTGTGAGTCTTTCTGGGTAAGTCTCTAAGAGCTTTCCACACCTGGATTGTGCAACATTTGCCCATTATTCTTTTCAATATTCTTCAAGCGCTTTCAAATTGGTTGTTGATCATTGCTCGACAACCATTTTCGGGTATTGCTATACATTTTCAAGTAGATTTAAGTCAAAACTGTAACTGCCACTCAGAAACATTCACTGTCTTCTTGGTAAGCAACTCCAATGTAGATTTGACCTTGTGTTAAAAAGTTATTGTCTTGCTGTAAGGTGAATTCATCTCCCAGTTTCTGGTAGAAAGCAGACTGAACCAGGATTTCCTCTAGGATTTTGCCTGTGCTTAGCTCCATTCTGTTTATTTTTTACTCCACAGTCCTTAATGATTACACGCATACACATAACATGATGCAGTCACCATTGTGCTTGAAAATATGTAGAGTTGTTTTGCCCCATACATAACACTTTGTATTCAGGACAGTATTTCTGTATTTGCAGTATTACTTTAGTGCCTTATTGCAAACAGGATGCATGTTTTGGAATATTGTATTCTGTACAGTCGTCCTTTTTTTCACTCTATTCATTCAGGTTAGTATGGTTAAATAACTACAATATTGTTGATCCATCCATCTTCTTTGTTGATCCGTTTTCTCCTATCACAGCCATTACACTATAACTGTTTTAAAGTCAGCATTGGCCTCATGGAGAAATCCCTGAGCGGTTTCGTTCCTCTCCGGCAACTGAGTTAGGAAGGACACCTGTATCTTTGTAGTGACTGGGTGTAATGATACACCATCCAAAGTATAATTAATAACTTCACCATGCTCAAAGGGATATTCAATGTCTGCTTTCTAGTATTTTTACCCATCTACCAATAAGTGCCTTTCTACAAATAACAACTTCTCAGATAGAGTTCAGTGTGTCAAATCGGAGGGCCTGTTGTCCGGACCTCTGGCAGTCTCAATTCTCGGGCCGACTCTTTTCTTTGTATATATCAATGATGCCGCTTTTGCTGCGGGTGATTCTTTGATCCACCTCTGAGCAGACGACACCATTCTGTATACATCTGGCCCTTCTTTGGCCACTGTGTTAACAAACCTCCAAACAAGACTATCCTGCCGATCATTTACAAATTACAAATGATTTACAAATGATTTATCCTGCCTGTCATTTACAAATTTGCCTCCAACACTCTACTCAGCAAATTGGATGCAGTCTATCACAGTGCCATCTGTTTAGTCACCAAAGCTCCATATACTACCCACCATTGTGACCTGTATGCTCTCGTTGGCTGGTCCTCGCTACATATTCGTCGCCAAACCCACTGGCTCCAGGTCATCTTTTCGTTTTTGCTAGGTAAAGCTCCGCCTTATCTCAGCTCACTGGTCACCGTAGCAACACCCACCTGTAGCACTCGCTCCAGCAGGTATATTTCACTGGTCATCCCCAAAGTCAACACCTCCTTCGGCCACCTTTCCTTCCAGTTCTCTGCTGCCAATGACTGGAACGAATTGCAAAAATCACTGAAGTTGGAGACTTTTATCTCCCTCACTAACTTCAAGTATCGGCTGTCAGAGCAGCTTACCGATCGCTGCAGCTGTACACAGCCCATCCGTAAATAGCCCATCCAACCAACTACCTACCTCATCCCCATATTTATTTATTTATTTATTCTGCTCTTTTGCACTCCAGTATTTCTACTTGCACATCCTCATCTGCACATCTATCACTCCAGTGTTAATTGCTAAATTGTAATTATTTTGCCACTATGGCCTATTTATTGCCTTACCTCCTTACTTACACTTCATTTGCACACACTCTATACAGATTTTATATTGTGTTATTGACTGTACGTTTGTTTATTCCATGTGTAACTCTGTGTTGTTGTTGTTTTTGTCGCACTGCTTTGCTTTATCTTGGCCAGGTCGCAATTGTAAACGAGAACTTGTTCTCAACTGGCCTATCTGGTTAAATAAAGGTGAAATTAAAAAGAAAAATATAAAAAAATCGACCAATAGCTGCCCTTCTTTGCGAGGCATTGGAAAACCTCCCTGGTTTTTGTTATTGAATCTGTGTTTGAAATTCACTGCTCGACTGAGGAACCTTACAGATAATTGTATACTGTATGTGGGGAGCAGAGATGAGGTAGTCATTCAAAAATCATGTTGCACTATTATTGCATACAGGCTGAGTCCATGCAACTTATTATGTGACTTGTTAAGCAAATGTTTACTCCTGAACTTATCTATGCTTGCCATAACAAAAGGGTTGAATACTTATTGAATAAAAAATGTATTTAAACATTTTTTTTTTAAAGCCACTTTGACATTATGGGGTATTGTGTGTTGGCCAGTGACATTAAAAAAAAAATTGAATCTATTTAGATTCAGGCTGTAACCCCAAATCTTTAAAAAGTGAAGGGTGTGAACACTTTGTGAAGGCATGTATATCCAGCTCTGAAGCAAGATGTGCCTCTGTGAACTTCCCATCCCCATTCCCCATAGCCTCTCCAAGTCAATGACCCATTCAAAACCAGTCTGATGACATCTCTATTTTATTTGCTACAGATGAAAAACCATTAGCCATAGGCTGAGAGACTGAGAGATAAAACACCTTCCATTAATCCAGGGCTCAATCAGCAGACAACTAACTAGCTCCACAGGACTCCAGAGACAAATATCCTGCTTCATTTATCAGGGACGTTGTCCACCACATTGAGCCGATACATTCATTGATACATAATCCGTCAATAATTTCCCCTGCTCCCACAATAAGCCACAACACCTGACCAGTGGCTAAGGCTAATTGTGCGTTGTCTGTTGCATTTACTGGGGCGACTATAGTGTTTGAGAATAACAATGAAAGTTGTTTTTTCTTGTAAATGGGAATGGGTGCCAAATGGCCTCATGGAATAGCCTCACCACTGATATGTTGTGTGGGGAGACGCCAGCTTGTTGTCACAGTCCACAAGACCTCACAGACCTGCATCTGCGGCCCACATCTCATCTCTACCGAGCGGAGAGCAGGCACAGAGCAGAAGTGGCCTTCTGTTCGCCTCTGTTTGTCCGCCAACAGCCTCTCAAGAGTGTCACGACTCTGTGGATGAAGTGTCATCACCGCACTCACAACGAGGATAAAAATAACCATCTAAACATTGATCAGAACAGAGGATGTAGAGATAGGTATAGGTAGAGACAGGGGCTCAACTTTCACTGGGGACGGACGGACGGATGGGAGGGATGGGGACATGTCGTAAGGCACTTATCGTAAGAGTAGGGGTGTTAACCCCGGTGTCCTGGCTAAATTCCCAATCTGGCCCTCAAACCATCTTGGTCACCTAATAATCCCCAGTTTATAATTGGCTCATTCATCCCCCTCCTCTCCCCTGTAACTATTCCCCAGGTCGTTGCTGCAAATGAGAACGTGTTCTCAGTCAACTTACCTGGTAAAATAACGGTAAAAAAAATAAAAATTAAAAAAATTAAAAAAATAAAAATGTGCCCCCCACATTCTGAAATTGCAATTTTGTCCCCCCGAGTTTTATCATTGGACTGTGATACAGAACGCGGCAATGGTGTGCTTTAGGACCATGGCGATGCCTCCGAGCGGTTGGGTAGGCTGTTTGGAGTGTTTATCAGACAGAATTTTTTTTAATAATACTGATTTCCCCCCACTTCTAAAACCAAAGTTGCGTCCCTGGGCAGAGAGTCTGTTTGTGTGGTCGATGTGAAATGGCTAGCTAGTTGGTGGTGCGCGCTAATAGTGTTTCAATCGGTGACGTCACTCGCTCTGAGACCTAGAAGTAGTTGTTCCCCTTGCTCTGCAAGGGCCGTGGCTTTTGTGGAGCGATGGGTAACGATGCTTCGTGGGTGACTGTTGTTGATGTGTGCAGAGGGTCCCTGGTTCGCGCGAGGGGACGGACTAAAGTTAAACTGTTACATTGATGCTGTTGACCCGGATCACTGGTTGCTGCGGAAAAGGAGGAGGTCAAAAGGGAGGTGAGTGTGGCCGATGTGAAATGGCTAGCTAGTTGGTGGTGCGCGCTAATAGTGTTTCAATTGGTGACGTCACTCGCTCTGAGACCTAGAAGTAGTTGTTCCCCTTGCTCTGCAAGGTCCGCGGCTTTTGTGGCGCGATCGGTAATGATGCTTCGTGAGTGACTGTGGTTGATGTGTGCAGAGGGTCCCTGGTTCGAGCCCAGGTTGGGGCGAGGAGAGGGACGGAAGCTATACTGTTACATTTGCATGGCAACATTGTGTCCACCAGTTGGCCCGTTTGGTTGTCATGTTCGTCATCGGGGGAGATGTTCCATTGTCATACCAATACTGATGAGAAACACACCTTTGTAGAGCAGTGGTTACATTTTAATGTAACCAATGGTGCAGGGGGTTATCAAATTGGGAGCAGCATTCAATTTGTTTCCTTCAAACTGGCATTCAATCAGTTACAGCAGTTTCTTATGTGTCATTACAACCCAGGGACGATTCTACCACAAGTCCACAACCCCATGAAACTCAGTGTGAGTTTGGGAGAAACCAAACGAAGACACAGAAGAGTATGTTCAACACAAACAGAGAGGCAAGCAAACACAAATACATGCTCTGTAAAACATTGCAACAAGGTGTGACAGATCTATTGACAAACAAACAGTACAGCAAATATGAGCCGATATGGATGTCATTCTGTAAACTATAAGGACTGGTGGTGATTGAGTGTATAATAGAGCAGGCTCTCGTGTTACGATAAAACTGTTATTGATTAAATCAGCCCGGATCCATAGGGAGGAGAAGAGATGCTGCAGAGGAGATTCAGAGTCAGACAGCCTCCCAGTAAAGCTCTTTGCAGGCAGACAGGGCTGGTGAGGAGAACAAGCTAGGTTTAGGCTCATTAGAGAGCTTATTCCTTTAGTTAGAGCCCTTTGCCATTCTGACACGGATGAGTAAGCAAACAGTATTAGAACAAAGTGTTTGACACTTCACCTTAAGCTAATTAAAAGCATGTACTTGGAGACTGTGGTGATCATTTGGCACAGACTTAAAGGTTATCCTCTCACCGTTTGTCACCAACTCTGAATTCGAAGTTATTCAATGTAACATGGGATTTTTAATTAAAATCCGTAAAAGCACCCGTGCGTAAGTTATGTTATAAAAATAATCTCCATCAAAATCCGTCAGTTTCAAGCTGCAATATGGTGACCCGACCAAATTCACATAGAAATGTGAGTTATAGATGTCATTCTCATAGAAAGCAAGTCTAAGACGTGGTAGATCTGTTCTATGTGTGGTATTTCTATGCTTCACATTCTTCACTTGCTTTTTCTTTCGGTTTTACACATCAGCTTCAAACAGACGAAAATACAATATTCTTAGTTATGGAAAATATATTTCACAGCAATTTAGATGGTACAATGATTCTCTACACTGTACTTGCTTGAATGGTCACATAAACTGAAAGCAAGCAAACTATTAGCATTTTAGCAACCAGGAAATTGTGGAGCAATTTCTGCACAGTGCATCTTTAAGCTAGAGATATCTGAATCTTCAAAGTAGCCATCCTTTGCCTTGATGACAGCTTTACATTCTCTCAACCAGCTTCATGAGGTAGTCACCTGGGAATGAATTTAAATTAACAGGTGTGCCTTGTTAAACGTTAATTTGTAGAATTTCTTTACTTCGTAATGCGTTCTTAATCAGTTGATAGCCCTATTTGGTAAAAGACCAAGTCCATATTATGGCAAAAACAGCTCAAATAAGCAGAGAGAAATGACAGTCCATCATTACTTTAAGACATGAAGGTCAGTCAATCCGGAAAGTTCAAGAACTTTGAACGTTTCTTCAAGTGCAGTCGCAAAAACCATGAAGCGCTGTGATGAAACTGACTCTCATGAGGACCGCCACAGGAAAGGAAGACCCTGAGTTACCTCTGCTGCAGAGGATAAGTTAATTTGAGTTAACTGCACCTCAGATTTCAGCTGAATAAATGCCTCACAGAGTTCAAGTAACAGACACATCTCAACATCAACTGTTCAGAGGAGACTGCGTCAGGCCTTCATGGTCCAGACTGTGTAAGGGCTATTTGCCCAAGGAGAGTGATGGAGTGGTGCATCAGATGACTTGGCCTTCACAATCAAGCAAATTGAGATGGTTTGCGATGAGTTGGACCGCAGAGGGAAGGAAAAGCAGCCAACAAGTGTTCAGCCTATGTGGGAACTCCTTCAAGACTGTTGGAAAATCATTCCTCATGTAGCTGGTTGAGAGAATACCAAGAGTTTACAAGGCGGTCATCAAGGCAAAGGGTGGCTACCTTGAAGAATCTCAAATATAAAATCAAATCAAAATCAAATCACTCTTTATTTGTCACATGCGCAGAATACAACAAGTGCAGACTTTACCGTGAAATGCTTACTTACAAGCCCTTAACCAACAGTGCAGTTCAAGAAGAAGAAAATATTTACCAAGTAGACTAAAATAAAAAGTTATAATAAAAAGTAACACAATAAGAGTAACAATAACGACGYTATATACAGGGGGCACCGGTACTGAGTCAGTGTGCGGGGGTACAGGTTAGTTGAGGTAATTTGTACATGTAGGTGGGGATGAAGTGACTATGCATAGATAATAAACAGAGAGTAGCAGCAGTGTACAAAAGGGGGGGGGGAATCAATGTAAATTGTCCGGTGGCGATTTTATTAATTATTAATTGTTCAGGAGTCTTATGGCTTGGGGGTAGAAACTGTTGAGGAGCCTTTCGGTCCTAGACTTGGCAAGCGTTACCAGAGCGCCGTGTGGTAGCAGAGAGAACAGTCTATAACTAGGGTGGCTGGAGGCTGACAATTTTATGGGCTTTCCTCTGACACCGCCTATTATATAGGTCCTGGATGGCAGGAAGCTTGGCCCCAGTGATGTACTGGGCCGTACACACTGCCCTCTATAGCGCCTTACGGTCAGATACCGAGCAGTTGCCATACCAGGCGGTGATGCAACCGGTCAGGATGCTCTCGATGGAGCAGCTGTAGAACCTTTTGAGGATCTGAGGACCCATGCAAAATCTTTTCAGTCTCCTGAGGGGGAAAAGGTTTTGTCGTGCCCTCTTCAAGACTGTCTTGGTATGTTTGGACCATGATAGTTTGTTGGTGATGTGGACACCAAGGAACTTGAAACTCTCAACCCGCTCCACTACAGCCCCGTCAATGTTAATGGGGGCCAGTTCGGCCCGCATTTTCCTGTAGTCCACGATCAGCTCCTTTGTGATGTTCACATTGAGGGAGAGGTTGTTGTCCTGGCAACACACTGCCAGCTCTCCGACCTCCTCCCTCTAGGCCGTCTCATCGTTGTTGGTGATCAGGCCTACCACTGTTGTGTCATCAGCAAACTTAATAATGGTGTTGGAGTCATGTTTGACCATGCAGTCGTGGGTGAAAAGGGACTACATGAGGGGACTAAGTACACACCCCTGAGGGGCCCCAGTGTGAAGGATCAGCGTGGCAGACGTTTTGTTGCCTACTCTTACCACCTGGGGGCAGCCCTTCAGGAAGTCCAGGATCCAGTTGCAGAGGGAGGTGTTAAGTCCCAGAGTCCATAGCTTAGTGATGAGCTTCGTGGGCATTATGGTGTTGAATGCTGAGCTGTAGTCAATGAACAGCATTCTCACAGAGGTGTTCCTTTTGTCCAGGTGAGAAAGTGCAGTGTGGAGTGCAATTGAGATTGCGTCATCTGTGGATCTGTTGGGGCGGTATGCGAATTAGAGTGGGTCTAGGGTGTCTGGGAGGATGCTGTTGACGTGAGCCATGACCAGCCTTTCAAAGCACTTCATGGCTACCGACGTGAGTGCCACAGGGCGGTAATCATTTAGGCAGGTTACCTTCAATTCCTTGGGCACAGGGGCTATGGTGGTCTGCTTGAAACATGTAGGTATTACAGACTCGGTCAGGGAGAGGTTGAAAATGTCAGTGAAGACACTTTCCAGTTGGTCCTCATATGCTTTGAGTACACGTCCTGGTAATTTGTCTGGCCCAGCGGCTTTGTGAATGTTGACCTGTTTAAAGGTTCTGTTCACATCGGCTACCAAGAGCGTTATCACACAGTCATCCAGAACAGTTGGTGCTCTCGTGCATGCTTCAGTGTTGCTTGCCTGAAAGCGAGCATAAAGGGCATTTAGCTTGTCTGGTAGGCTCGCGTCACTCGGCAGCTCGCTTCTAGGTTTCCCTTTGTAGTCCGTAATAGTTTTCAAGCCCTGCCACATCCGACGAGCGTCAGAGCCGGTGTAGTAGGATTCAATCTTAATCCTGTATTGACGCCTTGCTTGTCTGATGGTTCGTCTGAGGGCATAGCGGGATTTCTTATAAGCGTCCGGATTAGTCTCCCGCTCCTTGAAAGCGGTAGCTCTAGCCTTTAGCTTGTTGCGGATGTTGCCTGTAATCCATGGCTTCTGGTTTGGATATGTACGTACAGTCACTGTGAGGACAACATCGTCGATGCACTTATTGATGAAGACGATCACTGAGGTGGTGTACTCCTCAATGACAATGGATGAATCCCGGAACATATTCCAGTCTGTGCTTGCAAAACAATCCTGTGGTGTAGCATCCGCGTCATCTGACCACTTCCGTATTGAGCGAGTCACTGGTACTTCCTGCTTTAGTTTTTGCTTGTAAGCAGGAATCAGGAGGATAGAATTATGGTCAGATTTGCCAAATGGAGGGGCGGGGGAGAGCTTTGTATGCATCTCTGTGTAACAGCAGATTTCCTCCTCTTCGTCTGAAGAGGAGGTGTAGCAGGGATCGGACCAAAGCCCAGCGTGATTAGTGTTCATCATGTTTAATAATGACAAAAAACGTGAACACTACAAAATACAAAAACAACAAAATGTGAAAAAAACGAAACAGTCCTATCTGGTGCATAGACACAAAGACAGAAGACAACCACCCACAAAACCCAACACAAAACAGGCTACCTAAATATGGTTCCCAATCAGAGACAATGACTAACACCTGCCTCTGATTGAGAACCATATCAGGCCAAACATAGAAATAGGAAAACTAGACACACAACATAGAATGCCCACTCAGCTCACGTACTGACCAACACTAAAACAATGAAAACACAAAAGAACTATGGTCAGAACGTGACACTCTGTGTGTGGAGTAAAGGTGGTCTAGGATTTTTTTTCTCTGGTTGCACATGTGACATGCTGGTAAAACGTTTGCCTGCATTAAAGTCCCCGGCCACTAGGAGCGCCGCTTCTGGGTAAGCATTTTCTTCTTTGCTTATGGCCTTATAGAATTGGTTGAGAGTGGTCTTAGTGCCAGCTTCGTTCTGTGGTGTTAAATAGACGGCTACAAATAATATAGATGAGAACTCTCTTGGTCGATAGTGTGGTCTACAACTTATCATAAGGTACTCTACCTCAGGCGAGCAATACTTCGCGCACCAGTTATTGACAAATAGACACACACCCCCACCTCATCTTACCAGAGATAGCGTCTCTGTTCTGCCGGTGCATGGAAAATCCCGCCTGCTCTATATTGTCCGTATCGTCGTTCAGCCATGTCTCGGTGAAACATAAGATGTTACAGTTTTTAATGTCCCATTGGTAGGATAATCTTAATCGTAGTTCATGAATTTTATTTTCCAATGATTGCACGTTAGCAAGAAGAACGTATGGCAGTGGGAGTTTACTCGCTCGCCTATGGATTCTCAGAAGGCTGCCCGATCTGCGGCCCCTTTTCCTGCGTCTTTTCTTCACGCAAAAGTTGGGGATCTGGGCCTGTTCCAGTGAAAGCAGGATATCCTTCTCATCAGACTCGTTAAAGGAAAACGTTTCTTCCAGTCCACGGTGAGTAATCGCTGTTCTGATGTCCAGAAGTTCTTTTCAGTCATAAGAGAAAGTAGCAGCAACATTATGTACACAATAAGTAAAAAAATAAGTTACACAAAATGCAAAAAAACTAACAAAATAGCACAATTGGTTGGGAGAATGTAAAACTACGGTTCTACGGCGCCATCTATGTCCATCTATGTCCAAATGATTAGTTTAACACTTTTTTGGTTACTACATGATTCCATATGTGTTATTTCATAGTTTTGATGTCTTCACTATTATTCTACAATGTAGAAATGGTTTTTACGACTGCACTTAAAGAAACTTTCAAAGTTCTTGAAATGTTTGGATTGACTGACTTTCATGTTTAAAGTAATAATGGACTGCGGTTTCTCTTTGCTTATTTGAGCTGCGTGGTCCTAGGCTACTGAAGAGTCGCTTGCTACAACACTGCTTCTTTCAGTAAGGAGAAAATAAAGTTTCATCACGTTGTAGATTCCATGTTACAGTAGAAACGGACTCAAACGCACAAATGCCCGGCCGTCCCGTCTTCAGTCAGCTCTTCGTTCCACACACACCAATAAAATAATTAAACAGTTGATTTTCATGACAGTCTTCATCCATAACCGTTTGTTACATGGTTATACAGTAATTGTGCCAAGTCTTCTTGTCTCCGAACCACCTCAACGTTTTCACAACTTCTTCACGTCCGCTCATGACCTCTGTTGACATGGTTGGGGAGGAAGGTACGCTGCAGTAGAAAAATCCTACTTTGTTGATGTCTAAGGGGCAAGCTAGGCAGTACAGTATCACTACTTTTTGGCAGCTTTATGGGGGGGGGGGGGGGTGAAGTTAGTAGGCAAATCACGTTGAACAATTTAGATAGCTACAGAAGTAGGTCAAATCTACTGAGTGTTAAAGAAGAAGCCATTTTGAATGAACTATCTTTCAGACTTTATCTTGTGTACTCCTAGTACAGCAGTTTGATAAAAGTATCTTCTATTGTCCATCAATGCTTTAGTGGTTGTATCCTTCCAACTGTCAAAAACGTGCAATGTAAAGCAATTCTTGGAACCTAAGACTAATAAAGGGGAATTCTTTGCATCTTGTCTGAGGAGTCATTTATTTCCTCCAGTGCCTACTGTGATTTAAAATTCTGTTTAATCTTTGATGGTATTCATTATTGATATTATCCACAGGCTGTCTGCTACAGAGTTTTGTGTAGGCACTGTTTCAGGTTAGCCCTTGTCTTAAAATGTGTCAGGCATTAAAAATCTAGAGTTTGTATCCTTTATCTACAGTATATTTATGCAATAAGGCATGTGGTATATGGCCAATATACCATGGCTATGGGCTGTTCTTAGGCACGACGCATCGTGGAGTGCCATGGAAACAGCTCATAGCCATGGTATATTGGCCATATACCACAAACCCCCGAGGTGCCTTATTGCTATTATAAACTGGTTATCAACGTAATTAGAGCACTAAAAATAAATGTTTTGTCATACCCGTGGTATACGGTCTGATATACTACGGCTATCAGCCAATCAGCATTCAGGGCTCTAACCACCCAGTTTATAATCTCAGATATAGCATATTGTACTGTATGTCACACTGACTAGGAATGTGGAAGTATCTTAAGCTCATATGATACTCTCTTTAACGTATCTACCCACTGGGGAATCAACGTGGTGAATACTGTACATTGGAATTGAAAAAAGCAATCAACCAGTACTGTTTTCATCTAATTTCAACTAGCGTAGTAAAGATTGAAATAAGAGTAAAACTTCAATTTAAATACATTGACTTAACCTGACTAACAGGTTGTTACATCAATCTAATTTCATCAGAATCATCAGAACTGTGTACATATGGTGAAATTTAGTGAAAAATCCACGTTTTATCTTATCATCAATATATGTTGGGTGGTTGACGTTATGTCGAATTTCATATCTGATTAGACATATTTTATTTGACCTAGTTTCAATGTAAGTAAAATGTTATTTCTGAATCAACGTCATTGTTTCAACGTCATGCCATGAACCTAAATAAAGAGGTATATTGAAAAACAATGTGAAGCCACAGACCAACAATTTCTGCCTGAACGCCCTCATTTCAACGTGAAGCTAGGTGTACTATCATTCATCCATGGTTAATTGGATCTTTGGAAGTTTAGAAGTAGTTAACATTAGTCATATAACTACGATACCAAATTCACAATATTAATAATCAACTTTAACCTTAGGATATTGACTTTAATATAAATGTTATTCATAATATACAGTATACAGTGCATTCGGAAAGTATTCAGACCCCTTGACTTTTCCACATTTTGTTACTTTACGGCCTTATTCTAAAATTGTCACGTCCTGACCATAGAGAGTCCTTATTTTCTATGGTGGAGTAGGTCAGGGCGTGACTGGGGGGTTTGTCTAGTTTATATTTTCTATGTGGGGTTCTAGTTTGTTTTTCTATGTTGGTGATTTTGTATGATTCCCAATTAGATGCAGCTGGTAATTGTTGTCTCTAATTGGGGATCATATTTAAGTAGCATTTTTTCCACATGTGTTTGTGGGATATTGTTTTGAGTTAGTGCACGTAGCACCTCTGTAGTCACGGTTCATTGTTAGTTTATTGTTTATTTGTTTTTGTCTTTGCTAAGTTTCACTTTATCATTAAATKATGTGGAACTCAACATACGCTGCGCCTTGGTCCGATATGTATTCCAGCGAACGTGTCACGCCCTGACCTTAGAGAGCCTTTTTATGTCTCTATTTGGTTACATCAGGGTGTGATTTGGGTGGGCATTCTAGTTTTTCTATTTCTTTGTTGGCCGGGTACCAGTCCGGTGTCATATGCACCAGTTTCACGCATCTGGCCTCCAGTGCGCCTCCCCAGTCCGGTACGTCCTGTGTCTCCTCCACGCACTCGCCCTGAGGTGTGTGTCACTGTTCCGGCACACGCACCGTGTCTCCAGTGCGCCTCCACAGCCCAGTGCGTCCCGTGCCAGCTCCCCGCACTTGCCATGCGAAGGTGGTCCTTTGTCCAGGACGCATTGTGCCAGCTCTACGCTCCAGGCATCCAGTGCGCCTCCACGGTCCAGTATATCCTGTGCGTC
Organism: Salvelinus sp. IW2-2015; assembly: GCF_002910315.2. NCBI lineage: Eukaryota > Metazoa > Chordata > Actinopteri > Salmoniformes > Salmonidae > Salvelinus > Salvelinus sp. IW2-2015. Next base: position 17,049,595 of record NC_036854.1, on the reverse strand, counting down.
TCCCCAGCCCGGTACGTCCTGTGCCAGCTCCACGCTCCAAGCCTCCAGTGATGATCCATGGCCCGAAGCCTCATGGCTTGGTTTTTGCTCGGACATGCACTGTCAACCTTATATAGACAGGTGTGTGCCTTTCCAAATCATGTCCAATCAACTGAATTTACCGCAGGTGGACTCCAATCAAGTTGTAGAAACATCTCAAGGATGATCAATTAAAATAGGATGCAACTGAGCTTAATTTTGAGTCTCATAGCAAAGGGTCTGAATATTTATGTAAATAAGTTATTTATGTTTTTTATTTTTAATGAATTTGCAAAAATTTCTAAAAACCTGTTTTCACTTTGTCATTATGTGGTATTGTGTGTAGATTGATGAGGAAAACATTTAATTGAATACACTTAACAAAATGTGAAAAAAGGGGTGTAAATACTCCGAATGCACTGTATATACTATCTCCTTCAAATGTTGATATTAGTTGCGTAACGTGTTGCGTTCACAATTATATATCCAGTTTGTCTACAAATTAATGATTGGTGTGTTGGATTCACGTCTCCATCTGAAACCAAAACTCTAAGTTAAAGAATGGCTCTAAATCAAATGAAACTTTAAATGCACTTCAAATAAAGTCTGATTTGATTTAGTCCTATTCTTCAACTTAGATGTTTGGTTCAGATGGAGACATGAATCCAACATATTAATAACTTGTATATTAAATTTGAAATCAACCAAAACATCCTTCATATTCAAGACAATATCCAAAGGTAAAAGTGTATTATTAATATCATGCATGCTGTTGGGTGTATCAACACATAACGCTGTATTTAATGTTAACTACTGATGAGTTGAAACCGGCACGAGTCTTGACTAGCTCCCTTTATTAACAGAGTACTACAGTGTGAGTCATAATACCCATAAAACATAGCGGTAAAACAGGGAAATGGTTACAAATAGTTTTTCCACCATTCATTTTTCCCATATGGGATTTTAGAAAGACTTAAAAATAGAGCTGTGTTTCGTGTAGGCTTACCCTGGCGCGATGTTTTGATAACCATGCAAATCTCTCTAGGACAAGGTGACTTTTGTTAATATATTCACCTGTATTTACCCCCCAAAAATGTATTGCTGATTAGCTGCTAATGTTGCTATCATAAAGAACTATAAATTCCATGATAATTTGGACGAAACTGACGAATCGAGGCAAAGGTAAGAATCTCTGGATTAACTATTTGCTAAATCTAGTAAGGAATAAATTGGCTCAATTTATTTCAATGGACAATTATGTGAAATGTCTTGTGCAAGTTTTAGATTATTTAAAATAAATACCGGTTAGCAAAGGTATAAGCTAGAGATGATATGCAGGAGCTTGCAGGGATTTGTAGTTTTGCATGATGTCTACTTTGATGTGAATTAGCATTTTCGAAACAGAGTAAATATAGCCAAATATATTTATAAAAGTCACCTTGTCCTAGAGAGATTTAAATGGTTATCAAAACGTCACGCCAGAGTAAGCCTACACAACACACAGACCTTATTTTAAGTTTCTTAAATCAACCTATGGGAAAAAATGATTGAAAACATTTCCCTCTTTGACCACTAGGTTTTATGGGTATTATGAAAACTCCACAGTGGGGCTCTAAAACAGCACTCAGAACAGCCCTTCAAGGTTTCCCCAGGCATCAAGGACCTTTCAAAGTGTTCTGTCAAAATGCATCTGAATATCAATGACTGTAGTTTGAGGGTTCTTTTGATGGTAGGTGGATGACTCTCTATATTGACAAACACTGGATGGAGAGCGATTACGTCCAGATTTAATAATGAACTAACCACAGGTACAGCCATGTATCAACTCAACTATGTCCTGTTCTTCCTCAAACAAGTTACAATATCAATTACCTAACAAACAAACGATTCTCCACATTTTATGAACTGCACAGCAAAAAAGAATGACATCTCTCATAAAATAATCCTAAAACCGTACTCGTTATCACAATGTAGTGGTTTTTCCTACCGGCCATCAGCTCAAGATGAGCCATCACTCAGAGATAATGGTGATCTATTATCAGCTGCAGTGGGCGATGACATCACGTTACTTATTGTGTCGATAAACTGGACAAAACATTGAGGCTACGCTCTACACTTGAGCAGCCATTTAAGCAGCAAGGTGAAGTAGGTAGGGGTTTAGTTATCACTGAATGAGCTGAAGGATCAGAGGGGCTACTGAGGGCCAATTAAAGAGAATGTTCTCTGAGAGTTCTCTTAACTAGCCATCAAGAAAGGACCACATCTGCAGCTAATGAAGGAGCAGAGAGAGAAAAAAATTTGAAGAAAACATTACTCACAGAGGAAGACCGTGTTGACAATGGGTATAGTACGAACTGACTCGCCCACGGATTGATGTTTCAGCATTGTCTCAATGAAGAGTTCAGCGTTCGACTAGCCACATGCGACATGCACACGCAGTTACAAGCCTGCTAGAGTTAGCGGCAGGCGGCTGAGTAATATCCACCGTTGTAGTACGGATGAAGCCTGAGCTGGAATGTGAAGCTAACTGAAGCTGGCTAGCTTTAGAAAACCCTGAGTAGATCTGGCTTCAATCGTAGTATGCACGAGCACCATTTTTCCCCACTCCTATCGCTAAAAGAATTTGATTAAGTCATACACAAGTTTACTCCGCATTCAAATGCATTCAGTCATTACTGAATGTGTAATGTAATAGGTATTAACGTTACAATTTTTTTTTTACACACAATAAACATATTTGACTAATAAAATATTTAATCAGACATCTTCCTCAAATGGGGGGCAGGTAGCCTAGTGGTTAGAGCTTTGGGCCAGTAACCGAAAGGTTGCTAGATCAAATCCCTGAGCTGAAAAGGTAAAAATCAGTCGTTCGGCCCCTGAACAAGGCAGTTAGCCCACTGTTCCTAGGCTGTCATTGTAAATAAGAATTTGTTCTTAACTGACTTGCCTAGTTAAATAAAGGTTACATTTAAAGAAAAATGAAGGGGATGATGATGCAATCTTTGCAAGAGGGAGGGAATCTGATTTTACTGGTCCTCAACTCACGGCTCACTTCATTCAGGGTAAGTTGACTAGAGTTAGCCATGAGTTAGCCTGCCCGGGAGCAGGATTGTTCTGAAGGAGTTGTTGCCCTAGAGATTGATCTGGCTAAACGGTGAGCCACTTTCGTGATACCGGTTATCCCGAGTTGAACTCAGAGTTGACTAAAGTTACGTCACTAACTCCTCAAACACACGTACCTAGCATTGGACTCTGGGCTGAGAGTCATTAACATATGCAGAATGATCGTTGAGGAGAAATGTTTTTGTAATGCTGTTTTCTTGACATACTGTACCCATGGTAGAGCTTGTTGCATATATTTTAGCTCCTGAAAATAATGTCATGTGATACCCTGGAGTCCTTGAACATACAGACTAAATGCAGAATCCTGAGTGTTTTCAGCATACAGCACATCCACACAAAGAGGTGCTTGACCAGCCAAACATATGTTAAATGAGTAGAAAATAAGCTCTCCAAGCTCTTAACCCAGTCTCTCTGATGAAAATTAAGCTGGCTATTGTCAGCTAGGCTGCTCTGCGTTCATCTATCTGCGATAACAGCAGTAGATTCACTGGACACGACTCGCTGGCTTGATAGTCTACAAAGCATCACCGACCGGTTGCATCACCGCCTGGTATGGCAACTGCTTGGCATCTGACCATAAGGCGCTACAGAGGGTAGTGCGTACGGCCCAGTACATCACTGGGGCCAAGCTTCCTGCTATCCAGGACCTCTATAATAGGCGTGACAGAGGAAGGCCCAAAGAATTGTGAAAGACTCCAGTCATCCAACTCATAGACTATTCCCTCTGCTACTGCACGGCAAGCGGTACCGGAGCGCCAAGTCTAGGTCCAAAAGGCTCCTTAACAGCTTCTACCCCTAAGACCCCACCCCCCCAACCTTTAGTTTTTACACTGCTGCTAATCGCTGTTTATTATCTATGCATAGTCACTTTACCCCTACCTACATGTACAAATTACCTTCGAGTAACCTTTACCCCCCGCACATTGACCCCCTATATATAGCCTCGTTATTCTTCTTTTATTGTCTTACTTTTTATCAAATGTTTTACTTTTAGTTTATTTATTAACTATTTCTTGAACTGCATGGTTGGTTAAGGGCTTCTAAGGTAGCATTTCACGGTAAGGTTGTATTCGGCGCACGTGACAAATAAGAGTTGATTTGAGCACTGTTTACCTTCCTGAACTAGCTTCCATAAGCTGCCTCTTCAGATTTCTACTTTGAACGCTTCACTGCCTACAAGACATTCTATAATGTAATCCACAGGAGGTTGGTGGCACCTTACTTATGGAGGACGGGCTCGTGGTAATGGCTCTAGCGGAATAAGTGGAATGATATCCAATACATCAAACGCATTGTTTCCATGTGTTTGATGCCATTCCATTCGCTCCATTCCAGCCATTATTATGAGCCGGCCTCCCCTCTGCAACCTCTACTAATGGAATCCAATGGTACAGCAAACGGTCCAAACTCTTTATCTCTTTCTACAGGTTTAGGGCTGATCCTGTCTTGAGATGAACTAATTACAGTGGTAATCTGGGATGATCTGTTTGCTAGCAGCATGGTGAAAGGTATAGGCCTGATCTGATCTGCATGATGAAGCTGAATCATGCACCCGGCCCAGACTGACATTAGGCAATGCACACGCTAGCCAGTCAACTGTAGGCCTACAGCATTATCACACACCAATCCATTTGCTCTAATATCATTTCTCAAATCCAGATTTAATCTGTTTCTACCAAAGGCTCCAGAGGATTGTGCCATTCATCTGCCCTAGAGATTGATCTGGCTAAAAGGTGAGCGACTTTGGTGGTACCGTTTATCCCGAGTTGAACTCAGTGTTGACTAAAGTTACCTCACTAACTCCTCAAACGAGCTATGGAGCTATGGAGCACATTATGATAGTGACTGTAGATTCACAGTAGATTCATGTCTTAATCATACAACTATCTCGGCAAGTCATTTTTTGTCTGTCTTCTGTCTCTTCAGTTTGTCTCTCTGTAAGTTAAATTAAGGAAACCAATCAGAAATGCTTTACAGTACATCCTTTCATTTTGAGTACATACTACCTACGTACCTCTTTAAAACAAACAAAAGGTTTCCATCTATTGCATGACCATTGTCATGCTGATTTAAATTAAGCATGATCAACTGTACACCCACATTAATAATGAGTCATTATCTTTATTCATGTATGAGAGATGAGTTTCTTTTGCATAACAGGATACAATCAGAATGGTCTTTTTCTCTGAATGGAAAACAATAAACATCAAGGAGTATGTTCCCGCTGAATCTCAAGTAAGGTAGATGCTTTTTGGTTTCTGATAAAGCATTTCACGGGAAGTGCAGTTGCACAATGGTCCATTATAGTGGGCCCACTGTATCCAGGCGGTTACTATGGAAATGTAATTGATGGAGGTTAGCATGGATGGGTGGCAAAACTGGGGGTTTGTGGGTCGATTACCTAAATAATTACTGCTCTCGGACAAAAACAACAGGTGCATCGGGGCTGCTATCCAGGCAATCGCCTCCCTCTCTCTCTCCAAGGTTACTGTGGTGCTAGTTGACTGGCTGCCAGAGCACCACTCCTTCCCCCCTCTCTCTCTCTTCCTCAGCTGGGTCTGAGAGAGAGGAGGGCGATCTATAACAGCGGAAACAGGAGAGAACATTGACCTGATGGAGAGAGAGCTCTGACTCCCACTGCCCTTGCTGTCTAGCTGGCCTCCCTCCCTGAATGTATTTGACCAATTCCCCATCTCTTATCCTGTCTCCCCTCCTCGCTTCCCCCCCATCCACACACCACTCCCACACCATCCGCTGGCAGGACCATGGCCTCCCCCTGGAGGTCCGGCGGGGCTGGGCTAGGCTGGGCCGGCCAGAGGCACCAGGACACACAGGGGTCACTGACACTTCCCCAGTCGGCAGAGACCCAGGCAGCCACAGAGGCAGTCTGGACCAGCTGAGGGAAGTGGCAGGGGATGCAGATGTCACATTGTGCTTACCAGAGAGAGAAGTAGGTCTTATCACACCACAAAAACCCCAGATTTAATGGAGATCTGGAATTAGATAACATTTATCATTGAGTCACACTACTTTTTGTTCAGAGGAAAAGAGAAAACATTAAAGTCTTAACCTGGATTGGTGTGTACTTTTTGCACATTTTGTAACAGCTAAATTGATTGATTCCCAAAGGATACAGTATATAGGATATACCGTAATAGATGTGCATCTAAAATCAGACATTTGAAACTTATCAGAGTTTTGCAACATGTGCCATACATAATTAAGAATGAATAATTAATGGCCATAAATAATGAGTGCATTCTGTGGTTTATTTAACACTTAAAACACCCAGAATACAGGAATGAACACTGTCCTATTGAGATGAATAGTGTGACCACAGGCACTTCCTGTTTAAAGGGTTGAAGAGGAACCCCTTTCTCCTCTTGTGTAACTATCCATCTGTGCAGGTCAAGCAGAAAAAGAGGAAGATATATTGTCAAAGCCTTTTCCTCCTTTATCGTCCAATTCCTTGATAACATCACCATCATTATGGCATTAGATTTGCATTCCGTTCTCTCCAATGAGAACGAACTCAAGTGCTTAGGCCGAGCATTAACCACCCGTATAGAAACGAAGTCAAGTGGTTTCAAAGCAAACGGATTCTAATCTTGTTTGGATTACCGACCGACTGACTCATACTCCAAAATGCTTGACACAGCAAACCACTGAGAACATGGTTAATTCATCAGTATTGTGCACTGGGATTTTTTGTTGAAAAAAGGAAGCGTTCTGTTTATGTCACCATTTTCTGAGCACTGACAACCAGAGCCTAGGGAATCTGGAGAGCATCATTCACAGTGTGTCATCACCAACACACTGAGCCTAGATAGAAGCTGCTCCTCAAACACAGAGTGATGTTTCATTCAAGGCACATTCATACCAGTTAAGGTCGTAGATCAATCATTTCTCTAATGGGAACAGATTCAAATAACTTTTAAAGGGCCAGGGAGAACGAATTTTGCTTGCTTGCAAACATATTCATAAATCTGTCTCGAACAACTCATTCCTGCAAAACACAAATCTCTATTGCCAACATTGACTATGCCAAATATATCAACCAAGAGAGACTTGTGTTCATTCCATAATTCACCCATATGGCAGCATTTAAATCTCGTTTGATCAAAAAAATCCCAACTTTGTTCTTGTTGTATGCTTTTCAATCAATGGATTTACATCAATAACCTATTCACTTGTAAGTCAACAACTATTACAAGTGCAAAATGTGCCCATCAGTTCATCCATCCATCATGCCAGCCACTAATGGCCTAAAGGTATGGTTGTTTAGCTCTGATGAGGGTTAGATTGACAATGGAATGCCTTGTAGTGAGGAAGACCAACGGGAGGGAGCTGCACAGCGGGCACTAAGTCTCTGTTCCTGTGCCCCTTTAAATTCCTGCTTTAAACCACCGCTCATCCCATGCATCACACTCAGCGGCAGGCCTGTTTACTGAGGTCGGAGGTCAAAGATTCCCAAAAATGTGTTTGTCATTAATTGGGAGCAACTGGCCAATGGGACGATCAAAGGGAGATTGGGCACCGGCATGTAAACACTCCTCAAGCCCTGTGGGAAAGTTGGTTTCAGGGGGGCAGTGAGAAGAGACTGAGGAGAGAAGAGGAGAGAACCACACCCAGGAAGGAGGAGCTCTGCTCAGTCAGCAACCATGTGCCTATCAGCCCTGGTCAAAAGTATATAGGAAATAGGGTGCCATTTGGGACAAAGACAATTTCTAGGCTGCAGTGTGTGTATCGTGATCATTTAGTGTGATCTCTGTATTGTCACTCAGTGGATAGCATGATTCCCAATATGTGCAGCACATGCTCTATTGGATCATGGTTACTGGCCATTGGTGTGAACCCCACTTCCTGATTCTGTGCATATCAGAGGAATAGCTAGGAAGAGCAGTGATCATCCTGGGAAAGCAGTCAGTCTGACAGACTATAACCATATGATTGTAAACATTCAGTGCACATAACTCTATGCCCACCAGTTGTTCATTCATTTAGATCTACAAATCACACTGGTTGGGATGGCATCGGCATTATTAACTAGCATACCATTAAATAGCATACCGGGACCATAAGTTCACACAATGCCGGGGCTTTTCTCCCTGTGGGCTCAGAGGGGGTAAGGACGGGACGGTGGTCAGAGTGGAACAGTGAGCTTGGCACCCACCACGGCTGGCGGACTAAACGGTTACTCTGGGAGACACATGCTGTTCTGTTCTGGTGCATCTGTCAGCCGATGGCATTCCTGCGGGCTGCAGCCTGTGCTGAGGCAGCGATGTGCGCAGACAAAAAATCTTATCGACACGCAGCACAAACAACACTCTGCCCCGCCCCTCCAACCCCACCACCCACCCACCCACCCACCACTCCAAACGCCAGGGCCTGCTTTTAATTAATTGTAAAAATCGCTCCATAACGGGTGGCGTTGAAGTCAGTCACAGAGCAGTCAGTCACAGGAGAGGGACATGTGGGTTTCACTGATCAAGAAAAACACATTGGATCTGACTGAGCCTGGTCTCTTCGGCTGACTGGCTGCGTGGGGCTTGTGAAGTTACATATGAAAGATGCTTAGCATTCAAGGTGAATAGGGGAAGAGGTCTATTTCAAGGATGTGTGGATGGAATTGCTTTCATGCTTTTACATTGAAGTGGGAGAGACTTTTTCCTCCTGCACTAATGAGCCACATTTGACATCAGTTTGGGAATGTGTAATAATTACTTCCAGCTGTATAATGCCAACACACAAGCTTGCACCCAAGTACTGTACACACTATATACTACATACATACATACATACATACATACATACATACATACATACATACATACATACATACATACATACATACATACATACATACATACATACATACATACATACTCAGTATATAAAGTAAATATCTTGAGAAATTTGACCATTTTTGTTATTCTTATTTCAGGAAATTCCAAATGCAGGCTCTTACAAATAAAGAGAGTCGCACTCTCTCTCTATATATATATATAAATATAAACTGCCAGTAATTTAGTCGGTAAAACAGTATGAATACAGTATGTAACATCATTGATCTTTACTTAAATGTTTACATTAAAATCTACACCTAAATAAAATTACAGTAAAACTTTCATTGATAGCCCGGCCGTTTATATGCTTCAATCACTGAACACAACCGTCGCTTATCAGAGAGAGGCTTCTATTTGAGCCAGGGGTCTATTTCTTTAATACACACAGCTTTTGCTCAATAAAATGTTGAAAATACTACCAAACTGTTTATTGTGTTAAAATGTTATTGTGGGGCGGCAGGTAGCCTAGTAGTAAGAGTGTTGGGCCAGTAACCGGAAGGTTGCTAGATCGAATCCCCGAGCTGACAAGGTAAAAATCTGTCGTTCTGCCCCTAAACAAGCCAGTTATCTCACTGTTCCTAGGCCGTCATTGTAACTAAGAATTTGTTCTTAACTGACTTGCATAGTTAAACAATGAATAAAAATACACATTAAAATAACAAATCCATTACTGATCACACTTGCAAAGACGAGGCTGCCTATCATACACCTCTAATTTTGTTCTCAAGACCATTCTCACTCGTTGAGCCTTCTATCCCCCGTAGTTGGGTCGACCATGTCAAACCACACTGATGTCTCATCCATGACAATTATGTTTCTCTCCTTTATCTTATTTTGTGCAATCTTTACGGTACTCACTGAAGTTCACTCGTAAAACAATTCATCTGGCGTTTATTTGAAACTGACGTTTATTTCCTGAAATGTGTGCCGATGGCCAACTATGAAAAGGGGCAGGTGATTTGGGACTACGTTCAATTGAAGTTTTACGTTATGCATTTAAGTCACACTTGGGAACACTGAGGCTTTTTCTTTCCCGGTGAATTTCATACAATGTGGCACTGTGGAGACAATAAAATATTAACACAATTCCAAAAACGCTTTGCAGTAAAACACAAATGCAATGCACTTGTGTAATAGATGCATTTCCATAACAGTAATTGAATGGTGTTTCTTTCCGGTGTTGTGGTGCTCCCACTCAGAGATGTGAAGAGGCTGAGGGGATAGTTAACAGGACCCTGCATGTGCCTGGATCCTGGGGGACAAGCGAGTGGAGAGGGAGCGAGGGTAAAAAACCTTTTGCACACCCAGTCCCACTGCTTCACTGCACAAATGAAAAGACAAGAAACCAGGGCTTTAAAAAAGTCACATCTCTCACTGCTCATGTTTTAGAATGTGACCCGGTGGACAAATCAAAGCCTTCCATGTAGAGAGTGGAGTTGCTGGGATAGATAAACTAGGCTAGTATAGCTTTTTGTGTGGCGCCGACTGGTAAGATGCTTCAGGAGGGGCGGTCATGTGCGCTAGCAAGGCAGAGGTCGCGTGTTCAAGCCACGGTGCGAGACGAATCAGAAGGAAGTGGTACTTGCTATGCTAGCAGCGTGCTGTTCTTTACACTATCACACCATGGTGTTAGATATGCGGAGACTCAAATCACCATCTGGGTAAGCACAGAGGCACACCCCAAAACAGAAGGTGATACTCCCCAAATGGACCCAGGGGGGCAGGGTAGTGGACCAGAGGAAGAAAAAAAGGAACAGGAGCAGGAATCAGGGAAGATGAAATGACTTATCCAAGCGGAAGCTGTTCCTCCTCCACAAAACATATGAATTTGAATATTATGTTTCCACATCTTTTGTGCGGGCTGGAGTGTCAGGTTCCCGTATCTTTTGTTGATATAACTACATGGACAAATCTCAGTTTTGCCATTGAGGTTGAGTGGAGGCTACCCACAAGACACAATGGGCACAACTAATAGGATTCCCGTAATGGTGGTGGAAAAGCTGTGTGGACTAACAATTACAGTTGGGCAGATTGAGTTTTAAAGAGGTTCCTTTCACCTCCTGTCCATGTCCTATTCAGCCAGGTCACCAGGCTCCTCCCTGGTGTTTTGTGTGCAGTTCTTCACAGCTCTCCCTCCATCGCTCAGTGCCTTCACCTCCCTCCTTCCTACTGCCATCAGCACCCTCAATGCAATTAGGCCTACACATCATTGACCCTGAACAAATGAATTCTGTCATTCCTTAATGCTGAAGAAATGCTCCGAGCTAGGCCATTGGATGTTTTCCTGTAAAGCAATACAAAAACGTCAACACTGGGAAGTTAAAAGGAAAAGAGAGAGAGTGTGGGTCTGTATCCTGAGCATTTCAGTGATTCTGGTCATACTTCGTTGCTGTTGACGACAGAAGGCAGGACATTACAGATTCTTAACGTCAATGTTAATGTTAAGATAGGCTCTGGTCCTTTATCGTCTCAGACTCAAAGTCTTTTAATGCTATCATTCATTCTCTATACAATCCCAGTGAAAAAGATGATAGCAAACGTCAAGCTAGCAGGCGGCGGCTGTAGATAGTGAATAGGGAAAGGTTGTGTCTAAGAAACTGAAGCTATTGTGGGAAAAAAAATCCATTATCGACTTTCTAGTTAAGTCGGTCAGGTTTTTTTGGTAAGAAAGTGCAACTGGTAAAAAATTGGGAATGGCCAAGTTGTTTCAAACTAAACATAGAGGAAACACAATACTAAACCAGTTAAGATCTGTGATCCTGAGGCTCTAGTTGTAAACCAGTTTTGCCCTCTGGGATGGTTCTATAGCTACTCTTATCTTGTATCTCCTTAAGTTGTCACTAAACAGTAGTTTATTTTTAGCATCAACTCGTGTTGGCAAACATGACATTTCATGGGGTCTTTTTTTATACATCACATTCATGACAATAAGAGACAAATAGGCTACGGTAACTACCAACAGCACAAGTAAGAAGCATGTATGGTATGGTCCAAATGCACTGCATACATTCAGTAAGCACATAAAACGTACACACTGCCAAAGAGACTGCTGAGCAATCACAAATACAGAGGCACAAGGGAATCAGACCATAGCTGAGATGTGAGGCAACCCCCGCTAAAAGTCTCACCATCACCACTATCACGAGTAATACTCTATTCATCCAAAGCGTTGTGTGACTGACAACACTTTTACTGCTGCACCCCACTGCCTTATCTGTCAAATTGCTGTGACAAACCAGGTATTTCTTTCCCATGCACTTGCTCAGAGGCTTTGTTGTTGAAGATAAGGGATTGTAATAGCTTTCTGGTTGTCAGGATTTTTAAGGCAGTTCAGTATAAGCACATCAGGGTTGACAAGCATTCCCGAATTACCTCTGAAACTGAGCACAAAAGATTCTAATTAGCACAATAGTGTACACAGTTCATTTAAACAATATTCCCCAGTCTACTATCTCATCTGTGTGACCAGTTTTATTAGCAACATGAAAATGGTAAATATCCAGATGCATTACAAAGGCCTTGTGGACATGTGAAATGGCCTTGTGGACATGTGAAATGGCCTTGTGGACATGTGAAATGGCCTTGTGGACATGTGAAATGGCCTGTTGGACTGTGAAATGGCCTGTGGACATGTGAAATGGCTTGTGGACATGTGAAATGGCCTTGTGGACATGTGAAATGCCTTGTGGACATGTGAAATGGCCTTGTGGACATGTGAAATGGCCTTGTGGAAATGTGAATGGTCTTTGTTGGACGCATGTGAAATGGTCTTGTGGACATGTGAAATGGCCTTGTGGACATGTGAAATGGTCTTGTGGACATGTGAAATGGTCTTGTGGACATGTGAAATGGTCTTGTGGACATGAAACTGAGCGAAACTGCCCTAAAGCAGCCCAGTGTTCAAGTACAACCCTATTCAACAAGGTCAAGCTGTCTTTAGCTTGTGACGGTATCATATCATATTGACAAAGTTAAAATGTTTGTGCATTCCAAAAGACCCCCCCAAAAATTCCATGTTGTTATTATGGTCATTACAGAAGAACCTGAGGCATACCGTACTTTTGTTCCACATTATACCGAAACTTCTGTACTTTTTCGATACTACAACATGGAAAACGGTACAGTACAATCATTTTTATAACTTTCGTTTCTTCTATCAAATGTGTATCAAGTCGTATTCACTAGGTTAATCATCTCATGTCTCTTCCTCACCAAACTGAATGTGTGAGATAATGTGTCTCGTGAATGACTGGGTCTTAAAGAGACAGCACACACTTTTATATATACAAATCAAACCAAATGTTATTGGTCACATACACATGGTTAGCAGAAGTTAATGCGAGTGTAGCGAAATGCTTGTGCTTCTAGTTCCGACAGTGCAGTAATATCTAACAAGTAATCTAACAATTTCACAACAACTACCTTATACACACAAGTGTAAAGGGATGAATAAGAATATGTACATACAAATATATGGATGATCGATGGCCGTGCAGCATAGGCAAGATGCAGTAGATGGTATAGAGTACACTATATACATATGAGATGAGTAATCAAGGGTATGTAAACATTATTAAAGTGGCATTGTTTAAAGTGTCTAGTGATACATTTATTACATCCAAATATTAATTATTAAAGTGGCTAGGGATTTGAGTCAGTATGTTGGCAGCAGCCACTCAATGTTAGTGATGGCTGTCTAACAGTCTGACGGCCTTGAGATAGAAGCTGTTTTTCAGTCTCTCGGTCCCAGCTTTGATGCACCTGTACTGACCTCGCCTTCTGGATGATAGCGGGGTGAACAGGCAGTGGCTCGGGTGGTTGTTGTCATTGATGATCTTTTTGGCCTTCCTGTGACATCGGGTGCTGTAGGTGTCCTGGAGGGCAGGTAGTTTGCCCCCGGTGATGCGTTGTGCAGACCTCACTACCCTCTGGAGAGTCTTACGGTTGTGGGCGGAGCAGTTGCCATACCAGGTGGTGATACAGCATGACAGGATGCTCTCGATTGTGCATCTGTAAAAGTTTGAGAGTGTTTTCGGTGACAGCCACATTTTTTCAGCCTCCTGAGGTTGAAGAGGCGCTACTGCTGTCTGTGTGGGTGGACCATTTCAGTTTGTCCGTGATGTGTATGCCGAGGAACTTAAAACTTTCCACTTTCTCCACTATTGTCCCAGTCGATGTGGATAGGGGTTGCTGTTTCTGCTGTTTCCTGAAGTCCACGATAATCTCCTTTGTTTTGTTGACGTTGAGTGTGAGGTTCTTTTCCTGAGACCACACTCCGTGGCCCCTCACCTTCTCTCTGTAGGCTGTCTCATTGTTGTTGGTAATCAAGCCTACCACTGTAGTGTCGTCTGCAAACTTGATTATTGAGTTGGAGGCATGCATGGCCACGCAGTCATGGGTGAACAGGAGAGGGCTGAGAACACACCTTTGTGGGGCCCCAGTGTTGAGGATCAGCAGGGTGGAGATGTTGTTTCCTACCCTCACCACCTGGGGGTGGCCCGTCAGAAAGTCTAGGACCCAGTTGCACAGGGCGGGGTCGAGACCCAGGGTTTCGAGCTTAATGACGAGTTTGGTGTTATACACTACCGTTCAAAAGCTTGGGGTCACTTAGAAATGTCCTTGTTTATGAAAGAAAAGCACATTTTTTGTCCATTAAAATAACATCAAATTGATCAGAAATACAGTGTCGACATTGTTAATGTTGTAAATGACTATTGTAGCTGGAAACGGCAGATTTTTTATGGAATATCTACATAGGCGTACAGAGGCCCATTATCAGCAACCATCAATCCTGTGTTCCAATGGCATGTTGTGTTAGCTAATCGAAGTTGATCTTTTTAAAAGGCTAATTGATCATCAGAAAACCCTTTTGCAATTACGTTAGCACAGCTGAAAACTGTTGTGCTGATTAAAGTAGCAATAAAACCGGCCTTCTTTAGACTAGTTGAGTATCTGGAGCATCAGCATTTGTGGATTCGATTACAGGCTCAAAATGGCCAGAAACAAAGATCTTTCTTCTGAAACTCATCAGTCTATTATTGTTCTGAGAAATGAAGACTATACTACAGTATATACTACAGTGTTTCCCACTTTTTATAATGTAGATGTGTGCCCCTCCCCCCCACACACACACCACCACCCCATTCACCCCTACCACCCTCTGTTCTATTGTAGTATTTACTATAGTAATTACTGTAGTGTTTTTGAGGACTGTAGTGTTTTTGCAGACATTACTGTAATATTTACTTTAGTGTTTTTTCAGTCTGTGGTATGTTGTAGTATTTACTAGTAAATACTAAACATGATCGAGGGATACTACAGTGTGTAGTATAGTATTCTGCAGTATACTACAGTTCACTACAGAATTCTATAGTAAGTACTGTAGTATTCTATATTATCATCTCGGTATCGAGTATGGTGATACTAAACCTGGTATCGGTACCAAAGTCAAAATTCTGGTATTGTGACAGCATTAGTTTGTACTGCCTCTGCAACATATGCTTTTTGCATAAGTCAGTTGAAAGGTTTCTGCAGGGTGTTTGTATAACCTAATTGGAGTGTTGTGTTAGAACTACAATCCTTCTCTGGAGCTTACCATCAGTTACTGAAATTTGACTTTATGCAAATAGGAAGCATGTCCATTCGTGCTTTAACATGGATTGCCTCACGTGTAACTAGTGTATTTCAAAGATCTCAGATGAAATCACAATTCAAAGTGTTTTCAAATTAGGTCTGTTTTGCCATGGCAAGATGAATGGCTCTGATTCTTTGCCCTCGTGTAGTTATTTTCAAAGGCATACACTGTCTCACGATTAGGCAACGGTGTACTATTTTGCTTTAAAAGCATTTTAATCCATGGTCATTTATGTGAAAGACATATGCTACACAAGCAGAGTAAAAAGGCTGTAGTTTGTCTAGGCAGAGAGGAACAAATAATTCAAGTATCTCTCTCTCTCTCTCCACCCCCTCCCCACCTCTCAGATAGCCTATCAACATAGTATCAAGCCAAGGCACCTAAGCTTCCACAGACTGAGTTTCCTTTGATTGCAGTCATGTCAGATCACTGACGAGTGATGCAACCATCACCTTACTTGTAATTCTATTAACAAAACTCAATGGGGAAGAGATTCCCTAGTGCAAAACAATGTACTGATTGATCCTCAACACCAATGCTCTGATACAACCTGTTCTTAATACCCTGTGAAAGCAACCACCTCTTCCGCTTTACTTCGGTATCATGTCCCCTCCTCTTTTGAATGGGCTTGACGATTATTTCATCAAATTCGTGATAACACGGTCATTTAAGATAGATATGAAATTATATTAGTGTTTGTGGATGAATTTACTTCTGCCAGATTGGCTATTATGAAGTTTTGCGCTGAAGACCATTGAGCTACATATTTGCCCATTGAATACCATTCAAAAAGCCTATTAAAGTTCACAATCCTGGTTATTTTGTAAAACCTAATTGTATGTAAAGTGGGGTCATTTAAACGTCTACAGTAGCGTTGGTATTTTTGCATAGTGCATGATAAAAGAAAAGTTCAGTGATACCAAACATGTTCCAGGAAACCCACCAGTATGTCCTTATGTCCTATCTCTTTTCTTTATCAGGCCAGTGAAAGAGTACAGTTGGCTGTACTTGGTGCTGTATTTGCATTGCAAACATTGTACCTGATTGAACACTCACTTCCCCCTAGAGCCAGTCACTAGATATCAACAAACCTGTGCTGTGAGCAACTTTGGGAGACCACTTCCTCCTCTCCACAGAACCCTCATCCCTCCTCCTCCCCTCTCCACTGCTGCAAAATGGCTGGGGCTTGTTAAACCATAATGTAGCTGAGAGAGTGAAAAGGGTGAGACTCAGTGCTCAAGAGTGTTGCTGAGTAACTACTCTAAGTGGCTGTATCTCCTGATTGGCTGCCACAGTGTTTACTGCAATCTGTCATCTCACCAACACAACACTGCTCTTTCTCTGAGGGGAGCTGTCCAAAATGGAATGTGCAGGGAGAGAATGGCTGTCCGTTTTATCACTGACCCTGAATGACTGTTTGCCCCTGACCTGTCACCTGAGCGGAGGAAGTCATCACCTATCATTTGTGAATATAAACAAAGTGCCATAGTGATATAGGTCGGAAACCTCATGCTCTTGACCCACAATATTACTGTTGGTGTCAGCATAATCCGATTTTAAGGATCATACATTGTTGTATGAGCTTAAATAATACATCCCTATACGAATAGGCTAAATAACTGTACTGGTGAAGTAGTAGAGGAATTGACCATTTGAAGGCTTTTAGTGAAGTTCAGCTCAGTTCAAAGAGGTATCTTCCAATTTGGTGAATGTAACACCACAGCTATGACACAAACCATTTTGCAGAACCATGAACTAACTGTACAGTGGCCAGACAGGGAATTGTGAATAGGACTTTGTATGTTACTGTGCTTTTGTAACATATGTAGCCAACCACAAATCTTCAGAATGGAAATATGGCAAGTTGCAAAAACCAATGCTAAAAGACGTCCACACTAGGGATGCAAATTCAAGAAAGCATACAGTATTATATAGAACCCTTATTGAATGGAACTTCCTTCCATCTCATATTGCTCAAATGAACAGCAAACCTGGTTTCAAAACAGATAAAGCAACATCTCACGGCACAACGCCTCTCCCCTATTTGACATAGATAGTTTGTGTGTATGCATCGATATGTAGGCTACGTGTGCCTTTAAAAAAATTATGTAGTTCTGTCCTTGAGCTGTTCTTGTCTATTGATGTTCTGCATTATGTCATGTTTCATGTTTTGTGTGGACCCCAGGAAGAGTAGCTGCTGCTTTTGCAACAGCTAACGGGGATCCTAATAAAATACCAAATACCAAAACACTATTTCTGAATCTTTACACGAACTTTACACGAACCTGGCAAAGTTAGGCAAAACGCATCAAGGCTTAATGGCTTCGAATCCCATGGGGGGAAAGTATTAAAATGTATGCACTCACAAATGTTCGGGAGAAGAGTGTCTACTAAATTACTCAAATGTTAATCTATCTTATAAGTTCACTAAACAAACATCCCCAATATACTTCACAAGTTCACATTAAACCAGGTCTTCAACATAAAAGTATATTTCAGCCCAGCTAAAGCTTCTTGGAAAAGCAAAAATACAAAATGCTTAATGTTGACCCTTTGGGTTCCAAATGCGTCTGGGTGATTCCACGGAAATGGTGGCTTTCCTGTCCCCCGCTGTAACCACCAAGGAAAAACACACAAAATATATGTTATTGTTTTAATTGAAGTGTTTTATTGTTAATAAACATATGTAAGGCAGTTATATTTGAAATTATATTTTCATATTACCATAGAACACGGTCAGCACCATGAAAATGGCTTGTCCCTCGAGCTAGGAGTCATAGTGTAGTGACATATGAGTCAAAATATATATTTTTAAACGTCATAATACAAAGGAAAGTATTATAGCTGTTTAGGGAATTACTTAAATAACTAGAATATCAACTAAATATTATAAATAATTTACAGGGAATAGCTGTCCCTCAATTTCATGTCACTGGTGTTACCCTTAAAAAATATATATATATATGCTAAAGAAATGCTACATCCATGCCAACTTTTTCCTGGGTCAAAGGTTCATTGAAGGCGGGTCTGTGTTGAAGAGCACATGATGCGTCTGCATTCTCTTGATATGTTAGCAATTTGATGATTCATTTGGTAATTTAATGCAAAGCTTTAAAACAGTCACTGGTGTTATATAGTATGGGGAAAGGAAATATGATTGAAATAATTTATCCAATTACATTATTAAGTGATTTATTTACAATTTAAGAAGTGTGGTTTAAGCTTCTGTGGCAACCATTTTAGATATGCCATTTTGTCAGCAGATTCGTCACAGGTGTTACTGTTCCTGCTGGTAACACCTGTGACAATCAATTGCACTGCTAACTTTTTATATCAACTTAAGTTTTTCTACAGTTTCAATATTGTAATTTGTAACATAATATGACTTTCCTTTTGATAGATATGGCAAATATATTGCTGTTATGGCTGTCGTCGGAATGAGACCAAGGTGCAGCATGGTAGGCGAAAAAAAACAAGAAACTAAAACGACACGTAAAGAATTGTAGTGCTAACACAGCAACTAATAAAAACAAGATCCCACAACAGAAAGTGGGAAAAAGGGCTGCCTAAGTATGATCCCCAATCAAAGACAACGATAGACAGATGCCTCTGATTGGGAACCATACTCGGCCAAAAACAAAGAAATAGACAACATAGAATGCCCACCCCAAATCACACCCTGACCTAACCTGGTCCCGTGTGGCTCAGTTGGTAGAGCATGGCGCTTGCAACGCCAGGGTTGTGGGTTCATTCCCCACGGGGGGACCAGGATGAATATGTATGAACTTTCCAATTTGTAAGTCGCTCTGGATAAGAGCGTCTGCTAAATGACTTAAATGTAAATGTTACCAAATAGAGAAATAAAACGGCTCTCTAAGGTCAGGGCGTGACAAGTGCT
Organism: Salvelinus sp. IW2-2015; assembly: GCF_002910315.2. Taxonomy (NCBI): domain Eukaryota; kingdom Metazoa; phylum Chordata; class Actinopteri; order Salmoniformes; family Salmonidae; genus Salvelinus; species Salvelinus sp. IW2-2015. The sequence continues at coordinate 17,030,076 of NC_036854.1, read as the reverse complement.
GCTGAAAAGCAAAAGACTCTATAGACAGCGAAGGGATGCTGACCCAGATGACCCAGACTGTAGAGCAGCCTACCTTGAAAACAAACCACCAGACTTATTTAAAGGATTTAGAAAAAAAGAAAGAGTGAATGATCTCACAGAAAGAGGAAAAAGACAGGAGCGAAAGAAATGGCGGGTCAGACAGAAAAAACACAGATGTTGAGAGCAGGAAATACAGTGTTGACCCCCCCCATTTTCTCCAGACAGTCAACCCAGTACTTCAAGGTCAGAATTTAACACAATGTGTCTGTACTAAGTAGGAAGACATTAGTACTTATTTACAGAGTTCCTTAAAGGGATAGTTCACCGATGTTTCTTTACCATGTAAGCAATTTATGGACAAGGTATGACAGCAGCAAATGCTTTGGTTTTGTTTATCTGGCCACTGTTTAAAATGCTAACTGTTTAGCATTTGTGGCACAATAACTCAATGAGTTACGTATAGATTGTTTGAATGAGAAGTGCATGAACTTGCATTGATGTAAAAAAGTAAGCCTTTTAAACAGTGGCCAGGTAAACAAAACCAAAGCATGGATTGTTGTCCTACCTTGTCCATTAAACCATTTTGTAATTTGGGTGAACTATACCTTTAAGTAGGCTTCAAAAATGTTTGCCACATGGCAGAATTATTTATGTTTTACCGAAGCTATATAGTTTTGTGGATAGGCATGACAGAAATAAAGTAGGATTTCATGTTTGTATCATCTTTCAAAGATTACATCTTTATGTTTTACAGACAAACCGAAGCGCGAAGATTGCACAGGACAGCAGTACATGAAGCCTGAAGAAAACAGCATAAGTTGCAAGAAACGTTGTCAGCGTTTGCAGGGTACAAATCAAGACCCTGAAAGTCCAAGAACGGAGAGGAGAAGCACACTACTTGGCCACCATGCCTCTTCAACAATTAAAAAAACTCTAAACTTCCACTATGGGCCTTGGGGGATCTAAGAGCAAAGCAAAGCAGCCAAATCAGACACAGCCAAACAAGGGTTTGCAAATATACTGAGAGGAAAGCTAATAAATAAATAAAAAAATCCAAAAGTTGTGTGAGCAGAGCATATTTTTTTTTATACAAAGCCTGGAAGCAACAAAAGAGGTCAACAAGCAAACTTGGTGGAAATAAACAAGAAGACAGCCGTGAGACAGTTTTACCTAGCAGGCAAACCCCTGCCAAGAAAGACACTATCACACTAAGGAAGGTGAAGAAACAGGAGGTTCCTTTGTGATTCCCGGCGTAACCTCCACAGGAAATACGTTGCTGAGCATGGGCAACAGATTTCATCATACGCCTTCTTCTGAAGGGAGAGACCCTTTTGGGTGGTGACACCGCAGGAGAGGCCAAGAAACTTGCCCGTGCAAGACTCATGAAAAATTGCGGTTTAAAATCCTCAAACGTGGTCAAACTTGGCCATAACCGAGGAAGAGCTTGTTACCCAGTTCCAGGAAAGGCGCTTGAAAATGTAGGAGACGGGGCTTCCCGGGTGGCGCAGTGGTCTAGGGCACTGCATCGCAGCGCTAGCTGCGCCACCAGAGTCTCTGGGTTCTCGCCCAGGCTCTGTTGCAGCCGGCCGCGACCGGGAGGTCCGTGGGACGACACACAATTGGCCTAGCGTCGTCTGGGTTAGGGAGGGTTTGGCCGGTAGGGATATCCTTGTCTCATCGCACTCCAGCGACTCCTGTGGCGGGCCGGGCACAGTGCGCGCTAACCAAGGGGGCCAGGTGCACGGTGTTTCCTCCGACACATTGGTGCGGCTGGCTTCCGGGTTGGAGGNCTGTGGCGGGCCGGGCACAGTGCGCGCTAACCAAGGGGGCCAGGTGCACGGTGTTTCCTCCGACACATTGGTGCGGCTGGCTTCCGGGTTGGAGGTGCGCTGTGTTAAGAAGCAGTGCGGCTTGGTTGGGTTGTGCTTCGGAGGACGCATGGCTTTCGACCTTCGTCTCTCCCGAGCCCGTACGGGGGTTGTAGCGATGAGACAAGATAGTAATTACTAGCGATTGGATACCACGAAAATTGGGGAGAAAAGGTGGGTAAAAAAAAAGAAGAAAAAAAAAAAAGAAAATGTAGGAGACGTCTGTTCAACATTCGATGGCAGGTACCACAGCTACCGGACCTTGAGAGAGAACCTGACCAATGACTGCCTGACCCATATAGTTTTTTGTGAAAACTTCACATGCATGTATGCTTCAGAGATCCAGTCCGTTCACTTCGGGGGTTCACACAAGCAGGTGACGCTCCACACTGGTATCCTCTATGTGGCAGAGGAGCCCCCACCCATCTCTTTCTGCACCTTCTCACCCGACAGCCATATGGGCTCACCTGGACCCGATTCTGGACATGCTAAAACAGCGGTACCCTACCGTGCAACACCTTCGCTTCTTCAATGATGGCCCTGCCACCCAATATAAACAGAAGGGCAACTTCTATATGGTTGGCACTGAACCTGTCGAGAACGGCATCCAGGGAAGTACGTGGAATTTATTTGAGGCCAGTCACAGAAAGGGTGCCCCGGGTTGGAGTGGGTGGTTCACAGCTGACCTCTTGGTCCACCACGGGAAAGACATAACTGCAATGTCTTTCTATTAGGAGGTAAGAGACTCTGACACTCAAATACAGTTGTGTTATGTCAGTGAGGAAGAGATGGCATAAAGTAAGCATACAAGGAACCATGTGAATGCGCCACGGTCTTAGTATCTTGCCTGGCATCCTAAAATGTCTCTGCCAAGCAGGGCAAGGAGTGTGGGATTGCCCATGTTATGGACTCCAAGAAATCACTCTCCCGACAGTGCCTGCTAATGGCCACGGTCTCTCACCTCCACATCTAACAGATGTCATTGACCCGGATGCCTCAGCTCCACTTCGTCCAGATGTCATCGAGGCTCACCACACTGGACAGTGGTGCATTGTGAACTATGACGAACAACCATACCCTGGCGTTATACTGGAGGCCGAAGAACAAAACGTCAAAGTTAAGTGCATGCACAGGAATGGAGTCAACAAGTTATTCTGGCCAAGCCCAAGAGATGATATCAACTGGTATGGGGATTACCAGATTGTGTGTCTGATGCCAAAGCCGCTGCCAGTGAACAAAAGATCAGATTGACCACCGTATCTGGAAGTACTTGGAGGAGCACCTGAATGTGTGAAAGTGGCAGGTGTGAACTGGCTACCATAGAAGTAGCCGTCAGCGGCTAGAAAGCAATGGAGACTGGCTCGGAGATGATAACAGATGGACGTGACACAATAACATGGCAAAGACAAACATGGACAAACATTTCTAAAGACAAACATCTCAAGTAAAAGTGAAAATAATTTGTACGGGAAGAGTTAGTACCGGAAATAGGCCTATTACATGAACATATTTGACTTTAGTCCTAGTTTACATTCAATGTTGTGTTTCTATTGATTATAATAGACATGTTTTATGTTTGTACGACAACGTTGTGTTGGGAAATACATTTTAGTCCATAAGATTAAGACCAAAATATGAGGCCTATTGACTAAAATGTCTATCCTAACAGAACATTGTCGTACAAAGTAAAACATGTCTTGGCCAGAAGAAATAAAAGATATTACTAAGTTGATCAAATTTGTATGAAATAATCATATGTTATGTCATTGCTTTCACATTGTGTCACTGGTGTTACATTGCATCACTGGTGTTATTGCATGGCATGTTGGTGTTCTGGCATCAGTTAACCCATTTTCATAGAATATGTTTATTTGTATTTACACAACTGTTGCTGCCTTCATTAGTAAGCATTTTAAGAATATGATAATCCAATTTTGGTGACTTAACCTCAATTATTTCTGATGTTACAACACAAAACACATGGTAGAAATATCAAAATGTCGCACAATAGAACTTTACACACACCGGTTTAAAGTAATTTATTACTAATCAAAACAATTTCTTAATAATAGCATTAACCCTTTGTCTTTAATTATATATGCTAATTAAATTGTGAAATTACATTCAGAAAAGCCAGAATTGTCAGCTAAAATATAGGTAACACCAGTGGTAAAAATACTTTAAAGTACTAGTTTTTTGGGGTATCTGTACTTTACTTTACTATATATATTTTGACAACTTTTACTCCACTACACTCCTTTTTATTTATTTAAAAATATATATTTGTCCCATCGCTGCAACTCCGTATGGACTCGGGAGAGGCAAAGGTCGAGAGCCATGCGTCCTCCGAAACATAACCCAGCCCAGCCCAGCTGCTTCTTGACACAATGCCAACTTAACCCGGAAGCCAGCCGCACCAATGTGTCGGAGGAAACACTGTACACCAGGCAACCGTGTCAGCGTGCACTGCACCCGGCCCACCATAGGAGTCGCTAGTGCGCAATGGGACAAGAACATCCCTTCCGGCCAAACCCTCCCCAAACCCGGACGAAGCTGGGCCAATTGTGCGCCGCCCCATGGGTCTCCTGGTTATGGCCAGCTGCAACAGAGCCTGGACTTCAACCAGGATCTCTAGTGGCACAGCTAGCACTGAGATGCAGTGCCTTAGACCGCTCCGCCACTCGGGAGTCACTATAATGACGTAATGTACAATAAATAAATACATTTCATTCGAAAAGTGTCTTCATTCAAAAGAATCGTCTTAGATTCAAAATATATATATAAAAGGTAACATACACTACATGACCAAAAGTATGTGGACATTTGCTGATCAAACATCTCATTCCAAAATCATGGGCATTAATATGGAGTTGGTCCCCCCTTTGTTGCTATAACAGCCTCCACTCTTCTGGGAAGGCTTTCCACTAGATTTTGAAACATTGCTGCAGGGACTTGCTTGCATTCAGCAACAAGAGCATTAGTGAGGTCGGCACTAATGTTGGGCGATTAGGCCTGGCTCGCAGTCGGCGTTCCAATTCATCCCAAAGGTGTTTGATGGGGTTGAGGTCAGGGCTCTGTATGGACCTCGCTTTGTGCACGGGGGCATTGTCATGCTGAAACAGGAAAGGGCCTTCGCCAAACTGTTGCCACAAAGTTGGAAGCACAGAATCGTCTAGAATGTCATTGTATGCTGTAGCGTTAAGATTTCCCTTCACTGGAACTAAGGGGCCTAGCCCGATCCATGAAAAACTGCCCCAGACCATTATTCCTCCTCCACCAAACTTTACAGTTGGAACTATGCATTCGGGCAGGTAGTGTTCTTCTGGCATCCGTCAAACCCAGATTCGTCCATCAGACTGCCAGATGGTGAAGCGTGATTCATCACTCCAGAGAATGCTTTTCCACTGCTCCAGAGTTCAATGGCAGCGAGCTTTACACCACTTCAGCCGATGCTTGGCATTGCGCATGGTGATCTTAGGCTTGTGGGCAGCTGCTAGGCCATGGAAACCCATTTCATGAAGCTCCTTACAAACAGTTATTGTGCTGAAGTTGAGTCCAGAGGCAGTTTGGAACTCAGTAGTGAGTGTTGCAACCGAGGACCGACAAAATTTGCGCGCTACATGGTTCAGCATTCGGCGGTCCCGTTCTGTGAGCTTGTGTAGCCTACTACTACTTCGAGGCTGAACCGTTGTTGCTCCTAGACGTTTCCACTTCACAATAACAGCACTTACAGTTGACCGAGGCAGCTCTAGCAGCGAAGAAATTTGACAAACTGACTTGTTGGAAAGGTGGCATCCTATGGCGGTGCCACATTGCAAGTTAAGACGCTCTTCAGTAAGGCCATTCTACAGCCAATGTTTGTCTACGGAGATCGAATGGCTGTGTGCTCGATTTTATACACCTGTCAGCAATGGGTGTGGCTGAAGTAGCCGCATCCACTAATTTGAAGGGGTGTCCACAAACTTTTGTATACATACTGTATGTGATGCTATTATATGTGACTGAGATTAATTTATTACAAGATGGCATAGGGCTGAAAGGTGGGTTTAGGTGTCCCCCTTTTAAATGTATTTTATCAATACATGATTGTTTCACAAAAGCAGTATTTATTTAATATGAAAAATAGCCACCACTAAATAGACTACCTACTAAATGTGCACTGTCTGTGTCTTGTGAATGTGGTCGTATTCAGAGCACGTTCTGAAAGTGGAGGCGGCTGGAGCTCAATGAGCCAAAAACAATTTCTGCCTAAAGCAAATGCCGATTCCTCATAATCAAATTAGCGTACATAATTGAGATGAAATTGTTACAAACACCCTCAAACATCTATCATAATGAATCAATAATTAGGTATCACTTTGTTAGGAGTGATTAGAATGCCTTTCAAACCTCTGCGCACACCATCAATTCCAAAATGATTCTCAAGTCGAGTAATTTTTGTTTGGTAGTTTTAAAAGAAAAATTTGTCGCCACGACAATATATATTTTTCAGATTTGTTACAATCTGCAAAAAAACCATTGTTCACTCGTTTTTATAGCCTTGCCCACTTTCTGTGTGAGGGCTCTGATTCGCTGGATCTGAGCGCGGATGCCGTCATCATTCGGGATGCCCATTCATCTGGGCCACGTTCAGTAGAACGCAACGTTTTGAAACGTTCAGATAGAAATAGACAATATAGAACACACATGCCTCTCCAACATGTAGAATGAGGAACCACCAGCTCTATTCATGGCATTTCTATCTGCAACGTTCGAGAACGTTTGGCAACTGAATGTGGCCCTGTGCACTTGGGCGTTGGACTCCGCATCTTATTAGCAACACGGGAAATTTCTCCATTTTCCACCCTGTCTACAGCGACATAGCCACAAATCTGGGATTTTTTATTACTTCTCTTGACTTGGCAGGTATTTTCTGCAATTTTCCCATTTTGTTCACTAAGACTGGACTTTGATTACTTGTCCAGTAAACGTTTCAAAGAGGAGCCTTCGCAAGGTGCTTGCATTTAAGAAAGAGTCTAGTAGTGGTCTTTGTTCGTTTTTTTGGATCGGTTGAGTTTCTTTGTTGGAGCGAAAGCATGGGAGCGCAATTCTCCAAGACAGCTGCAAAAGGCGAAACCGCGGTTGAAAAGCCAGGAGAGGCTGCCGCTTCACCAACCAAGACCAATGGACAGGTAATTGATTTAAAAAATATATTTGTATCCGAGTTAAAGGAAATATAAATATACGGTTGGTTTGCGCAAAGATTCTCTGCGTGCGTTATTGTGTTGTGGGCACTTATGGAGACGTTCGCCAGGTTGATGGAGCAAACAACCACGATTGGAATACATTGATTCTACACTATTTCATCAAACAGTTGATCATTGATTTGAAATGCAATTTCTAAAATTGTACAATTATTACAAAAGCCCAAACTGATTTGGATAATTATTTGTAGACAAATTCGGTAAAGTATTCCGTCGTTTCCATTGATTCATTTGATGTGTGGGGATTTCGGTTAAATGGGTGAATTCTTTGTTTGAAATTTCGAATTGTGAGACAGCGGAAATTGGTATCACATTGTTGGCCCTTATGTAGCCATGTGTAGTTAAATGGATAAATCATGTTTGAATCAAAAATCTTAACTGAAACTGAGCACAAATCTAATAACTTGAGGCAATCGGTGGGTGAATGGGGGAGATGAACGACGCCAACAATGGCTTGCCACGGTCTAGCTAACCAACACGCCTTTTGTTACAGATGCTCGAATAGAGAGCAGGGATGGTTACTACCACACGGGAGCAGGGGAACCACATTTGATAATGCGCCCCTTCTGTAGTTGGTATTATAAGTGTTGGAATGGATGGTATTTATTAAAGTGATAAGGATGATGGTTTGAGGGTGCTGTTTAGTTTTGGGGGTATGTATCTGAAGGATGCTCTGCGTGATCTGGTGTATTAATGAGCATCTGCTGTTTAATGAGCAGATGCTTTGCTTTGGCGCTTCGGTGTTGGAGCGACTGGCAGACACGCATCGCCCCCTAGCGAACCATCCGAAACCGTGTCTCCCTTCTCTCATTGCCGGAGGCGGCTCATTCTCGCACGTGATTACAGGAAAATTGTTTCAATTCTGCATTTCTAAAACGAATTCTGTATTGAACATGTAACTCGCAAAGCAATTAGCCTGCCGAAGCCCGTGCGTAAAGGCCCATTGATACTAAACATGTTTTTTTTTTTTTTTAATTAGACAGAGGGCTGTATGCGTTTGTCCCGATTTATTTTTGTGGTGTCTACTGCCCCTTGTGTCACTGAGTGACAATAGTCCATATCACACGTTATATTCCACGCTTGCTTTTTATGTGATGTTAATGGCCTCTGTCTTTAGGAAAATGGCCATGTGAAAGTGAACGGGGATGCCTCTCCTGCGGCTGCAGAGGCAGGCAAAGAAGAGGTGCATGCCAATGGTAGTGCCACGGCTGAGGAGGCTCCAAAAGAGGAGGCTGCAGCTGCAGAGGCTGCACCCTCAGCAGCAGCGGCAGTAGAAGGGGATAAGGCAGAGAATGCAGAGGCTGTGTCTCCAGCAGCTGAGGGTGGGGCAGCTAAACCAGAAGAGGGTGCCACGCCTTCAACCAGCAACGAGACCCCCAAAAAGAAGAAGAAGCGCTTCTCCTTCAAAAAGTCCTTCAAGCTTAGCGGTTTCTCCTTCAAAAAGACCAAAAAGGAGACAGGCGATGGGGCAGAGGGTGAGGAGGCCGCTGCGTCCACCGATGAGGCCAAGGATGAGGCCCCAGAGGCCGCTGCCGAGGGGGAAGCCAAGACTGCAGAGGGAGAGGCCAAGCCTGCCGGTGCAGGGGAGGAAGCTAAGGAAGCAGCAAGCCCAACAGAGGCCAAGCCTGAGGAAACAGCAGCAGCAGCAGCACCCGCTGAGGAGGCCAAGGCAGCCCCAGCCGCCGAGGAGCCAAAAGCAGAGGAGAAGCCAGCTGAGCCTGCTGCGGAGGCACCCAAAACGGAGGAGGCTGTACCTGCAACAGAGGTCGCATCCAGTCCAGAGGCCCCCGCTGCCGCAGAGGCCACTGCTGAGTAAAGCTGGAAACGCGAATAGCAAAACGGAAGAAATAAAAAAACAAAAAGCTGAAAAAAGATAATCAAAAAAACATTTCCCTGTTTGTATGTTGGAGTGGTGCCAGTTCCTGGCTTTGGAGAACTTGTCTACAACCAGGGGTATTTTAAAGCTTTTCTTTTTTTGTTTTCCCTTCCCCCTCCACAAAACCCATCTTGGTCCATTGTTACTACCATTCCAACAGGCAGAGGTGGGTTGCTTAGAAACGTAATATTACAGAAAAAAAATACATCCACACTCTGCCATATATTTTTTTGCATCTGTATTACATGTTTTTTTGTTGCATTTTTATACAAAATGTACCTTGTCAAAATGTATGGACATGCCCATGGTATGGAGGAGAGGGGGTATGTAAATGAGTTGAGATGTAAATGAAGGGGGTTTTGGGGTGGGTGGGGGGAGATTTGGAGGTGGCACCTTTGTGCCTGGGAATTGTGCCACAGACTATAATGTAAAGAGGGGTCTTAAAAACGAGAATGAAACAAACACCTATGTACCACAAGAGTACCATGCGGTTTATAACACTAAGTCATTTTTACTATGAGACGACAAAAAATACAATTCCCAGAGCTAGGTTTAGGAAGTCATTAAAAAAAATCATAGGAGCTTTTCACTAATCTCATTAGCTGTACCAGTCAGTGATTCAGTAGAAATACAAGTTGTATAGGCTTTATTGTTTATTGCTGGTTTTATGACCTTAATAAAGTGTAAGTATGTATAGGCGGGGTGTTTTTAACTATGATTATTGTACAAATGAAATCTTGATCTCAAGAAGCACATGAAGTTTGCAGCTCTTTCTCCACCCGCTCATTTTTGTAAGATAACAAAAACAAATTCATCCTGGATGACCTTTTCAGCAATTTTGAACTCAACCAAGCTGTGATAAGTGGAATGGTTACTGTTTATATACTGTGGTATGTTTTGATTACAGCAGACAATGCTTTTTTTCAGTGGTCTTTGACAAATTAAGGAATCTCTATCAGATGCGACGTTTGTGTAGCATCTCGTCTCTTTTTGTTTTGTAAATACTGGAGAAGCTTTGACCAATTTGACTTAGAGATGGAATGTAACTTTGCTTAAAAAAACGCTATTAAACTCCTGCTTAGTGTTCTAATTTTCTGTGAGCACACTAAAAGCAACAATAAATGTGAATAAAATTTGAGCAGCATCTGTCTTTTCATTTAACAAATTTCTATTCCTTTTAAGATGGAATCCGCAATAGGGGGGAACAGCGCCAATAGCCGCCCCACCACCACTGCAAACAGTGTTTGTTGTAATGTCACAAACGGATGTGGTTTTTTCCACTATTTAGTCCAGCTTTAACCATTCAGATGGAGGTGGTAAGTGGGTTGTTGAGTGTTGTAATTGGTAAATTGATGAGTAATTTCAACATGTGTAATTTGAGCATACTTGGCTGTTTACACGGGCAGTCAAATTCAGCCCCCCCCCCCACACTAATTGAGCTTTTGACCATTCACATCAGATCTTTTCACGTCTGTTCTTTTTCAGAGCTGATCAGATAAATGCAGCCATAGTGTTCAAACAAATGTTGTATTCAGGCTAACAACTGCAAATGTTTCTACACACTCAAACATTACAGTATGATTGTAGAAGCACCTTGCCACAACACCACCGAGGGTTTCACCTAGGATTTGAACTTATGGAGTCACGGCCAGTGTCACTGGCCCTCGGTTATCTACAAAAGTCCTACATTGAATACTCAATGGCATGGACAAATCTATTTCACCTTGCAAGTATTATCCAACTAACAACTAGGCCTAACTCATTCAAAGCCTTTTTAAATGAATCATGGACCAGAATAGATGCATTTGTCACGGGGGTTCAGGGTTTGTTTATTGTACGTTCCATCACTATTAGTTTAGTGCTATTCCCCACCCCCAACATGATCACATGCAGCCTACATCACTGAATTCTGACTGATGTTAAATACGTTGACATTTTGCAAATCATATTTTGAATGATGGTGTGAGATTGTAGCACAATAGTTACTCAGTAACTGGTACAATGCCAATGGAAATGATGAAATGTCAGTGAAGACCTTTTGAGCAGCTCATTGTTGTAAAAAGAGATCCTCAAGGCACAGACTCAATACTTTGCAATGACGTTGAACAATGAATGATGTAGAGCCCCACCCAAGACCTTGAAAGAAACCATCAACACAGTGGTTTGATTTTACGAAGGCTTGCTTGATGCTACACTTGGATAATATAATATTCGTATGGATTTGGTTTCAGGGCAAGGGGTCCCTCCCAGGTGAGACCACACATAACCTATTTTACAGTAGCTGGCCTAATACCTGGCTGTAGAACTACAGTGCAACAACGCTGTTTACATGTTATAGGTTAGCTTCTATTGTAGCTTTGTTGAGAAACCTTTTACCACTCTTCAGCTTCCATTACTGAAAATAGCCCATGAATAGTGTTGCTGACACAAAATAAAACATTTTGATGTCAGATGCACCATCCGTTTTCAATTAGCATCAATGAGTGCAAACCTTTTCAAGGAAGGACTATATATAGCACAACAAACTAGACATTTGGCCTGTTGATACAATTTGCTGCAGTAACAGGAAATATTTCATATTAGCTTAACAGGCTACAAGTAAAGTGAAATTGGTGAATGACTCAGTGAGCAGAGTTCCAACATGCTAGCGCAAAACATTCTGTATGTAGCAAGTTACCGGTGCAACATTGTAGCTAGCGGCACACATCTTTCTGTAGCATGTTATGCATGCTACATTGTAACACACAAAATGGCAACAAATCGAAAAAACATACTATAAATTGCAATTATTCATCAATAGACGAATAGGCCACAAAATAGGCGTATGAATGTTTCTCTGCTAACTGGGTTGCAGCTTCCTCTTGTTTTGAATTTCACACGTGCTATTTTCCCGCTTGCAGGTGTGTCATAGCTACTAGTAGGCTAGGTTTCTGTAATGAAAATAGAGATATACTTCATCAGCAAGTCTGTCTACACAATTTGATTAAAGATCTTCAGGGTTATAGTAGCAATCACGACGATTGAAATTACTAGGCCAAAATGGTAGGTAAATAAGCTATAACAACAAACGCTGTGTGGCCACGCACGTCTCCAACTCAATCATCAAATTGTGCTGACGACGCAACAGTGGTAGGCCTGATAAACGACAACGTTGAGACAGCCAACCGTGCGGAGCCCCGGGGGAAAATAACCCCTCCCTCAACGTCAACATAATGAAAGAGCTGATCGTGGTCTACAGGAGACAGCAGAGAGAGCACGTCTCCATCCACATCGATGGGGCCGCAGTGGAGAGGGTAAAAAAAGATATAGTTCCTTGGCGCGCACATCACTGACAGCCTGAAATGGTCCCTTTACACAGACAGCGTGATGAAGGCGCAACTGAAATTCGGCTTGGACACTAAGACCCTCAAAAACTTCTACAGATCCACCATTGAGAGCATCCTGTCAGGCTGTCTTGTCACTGCCTTGTACGGAAATTGCACCATGCGCAACCGCAGGGCTCTCCAGAGGGTGGTGCTACAGCCCAACGCATCACACTGCCCTCCAGGACATCTACAGCACCCGGTGTCATAGGAAGGCCAAGAAGATCATTAAGGACCCCCAGCCACCTGACCTCCGCCCATTAACCTGGCCTGAACCTTAGTCACTGTTCTAGCCGGCTACCACCTGGTACTCTACCCTCCACCTTAGAGGCTGCTGCCATATGTACATAGTCATTGAACACTGGTCACTTTAATATTGTTTGCATACTGTATGTATATACTGTGTTCCCCAGGAGGTTGGTGGCACCTTAATTGGGGAGGACGGGCTCGTGGTAATGGCTGGAGCAGGATGAGTGAAATAGTATCAAATACATCAAACACATAGTTTCCATGTGTTTTATGCCATATCATTTACTCCGTTCCAGACATCCTCCCTCAGTAGCCTCCACTGCCAGTATTCTAGTCATGGCTCATCCTATATAACTTCATTTCCAGGCTTTTTTCATTGCTAAATATTACTGTACTGTTGGAGCTAGAAACAAGCATTTCGCTGCACCTGCAAATCTGTGTACACAACCAATACACTGATTCCTCGATGATAATAACAGGCAGGGTTACATCGCCATCGTGTGGCTGCTATGCAATGCGCCACAAAAAATCCCTAGTGAAATTTGTATCGATTTGGTTTTGGATTTTGCAAGAACTGACATGATGCATGTTTACAAAGAACTGGGTGCATCATCTTTATGTGGGGTTATGATAGGGCTACAGTTGAACTAAGCTCATGGCACTTGTCATGCAAGTTAACATGTGGATGACATCTCTGGAGAAGACCGGTCTACCAGGCAAGTCTAAGACATGGGGATACCAACAGGGGTTACGTCCCAGACTCCTCTGGCCACTGCTTGTATATGATGTACCGCTTTCAACAGTTTAGTGTAGTCTGTAGTTTTTAGCCTGATGTTTGTAGTGTAGTCTGTATCCTGGTGTTCATTATGTACATACTGTATGTGTAAATATCTAATTTATTGTCCATCTGTATATTGTTTGTGGCAGCACCATTCCTGTACATGCAAATAAAGGTGATTGGGATTCTGAGTGCCTTGAAGGAGTAGTGATTGCAGTGAGATCCAGCTCACAGAAGGCACTTGGTGGCGAGTACCTGCCACGTGAGCCGGCAGCGATGAACCCCATCATATTGTAGATCATGGTTCATTTAACATGTTTAGCCCCAACTTCAACTAATCTCTAACTACTATAATACATACATTCACACCACATAGTATAAAACAAAAAGCTTTTAATTGGCAAATGCAAAATATCTACAGGAACACCCACATACTCTTCTCTAAAAACACAGTTTAATTACAAGTAGATCTCATTCAGAAGATAAAGCATGTTGCAATACAAAAGCATTCAAAAAGTATCAAAGGAAAGTACAGCAAATCCAGGTTGGTTGCAAATCCTAGAAATCCACTGTTACAGTACACAAAGGAAACTAAGTCTTCACAACGACATACAGATCAATGATAAATATAATGCTTCTGGTGTAGAATCAACCAAGTTTAGCTGCCCTGGCTGCCACACTCGGGACTGTCCATGAGAGATCACAGCACCGCTATGTGGCTGAATCAGGCACTGCTAGTCTGCTCAGTCTTCACACTGGAAAGTGTGCCGGTTTCCCACCCCAAAACATAACATAAGTCAGTGTCTGAATACATTTGTGACTACTTCTAATTAAGCACAATTTCGTATACATCTCAAACTATAAGTAGCTGGTTGTGAAAAGTAATTCTAATGAAGTCTTTATTGTGGTAAAGAGAAGGATGAGAAATCGCAATGGTCTGTACTCCCCCCAGATTATCATAATTGTTTTGGATCTTGCAGCACTGCACAAATGAGGGCTGACAGGAATTCATGACCTCCTTTTAAAACTGTACAAACAGTGGCAGGGCGCCACAATTACTACCTTTATGTCAGTTCTGTGCTTGTTTCCTTCAATTTCTCCACCTCTGTACAGAAGACAGCAGAAAATAAACAAGTTGTATCACATCAACTTATCAATTCAATATGTCTAGGTTATTTTCTTCATTAACGCAATTTATCTAAAATGAAGGGAATTGCAAGTGTTCTTGAAAGTCCTTTACAAAAAGGGTTTGTAATCAGGGTAACCAAGTTCTGAATACTCACCAACTTTCTCTTTGTCTCCCTCCTCAACTCGAGTCCGTTTTGTTCCTTTCTTGTGACTGGCTTCGTTCCTCCTTCCTCCCTCTCCCTCGTCCTCAGAGTCGGAGAACTCCTCGTCGCAGGCTATCCTCTTGTCTGAAGCACGGACTTAAACGACACAGGAAATCAACAGTCAGATGCTTCTGGCAATAGGATCCAAGACGGATTCCATAGCGGAAAATCCAGCCACATAACAGCAGTTAGACTATACACAGTGAATGTCGTGTGATTTGTCAAATAAGGCGAGTCTTACTGGACATGCGTTTGTCGGGGTCCTCTGCATCCTCATCCACCGTATCGTCAGTGATGGCGTCCTCAGGGACCGTCTGCATCTGCACTCCCGGGGCGTGAGGTAGCATGCGCAAGTTCTCAAACAGACGCTGCCTATGGGTTAATACACACAAAGGCAATTGCTTTAGCGCAGTAACCAACATCAGCGCAAATGCACACGAGAAGGCTCTAAGAGATTTGGATAATCATACGCGCCAACGAGAACTCCCTACCACAATACCAATTTCTTAAAGTGATACTGCAGATGCAACAACCTCAATGCAGACACACATCCTTAATGACATGCAACTCCTTAGGAGTAGCTGAATACATCTGATATGCTATATTTGATAGTGCACGACAGACTCAGTCCTTACTTGATCTTATCCATGTACTCCAATGTGTTCTGGTTGGTCATGTTGGATGGGCTGATGTGCAACTTGAAGTCAGGCCCAAAGTACTCAAAGTAATCATTGTACGGCAGTTCTGGGAAAAAAAGAAGAGAAAACATAAGAGAAAGGGAAAATGCCAGCGTCAAGATGAACATGAAGGTTACGATGTACGTGCTGTAACTAAAATAAAGTTTCAGAATGCCAACCCTTTCAGGTACATTTTTTTATTTAAAAAATGACAGTTAGATTTTTTTACACCTATACAAGTCCCTCCACTTGAGAGCGGTTATAATGGAAAGGGTAAGGGTTCTGTTAATGTCCCGAATTCCATGAAGAAAACAGCTGGCTTCTTTGACAGGCTTGTGATAATGTCCTCACACTTGGTGGCCCACTGATATTCTGCTTAGTCAGCTCCTGGTAGGCAGAGGAATATCAGGACTATCCCTGGATGCGTCCCAAATGGCACCCTAGTCCCTTTATAACACACTACCTTTGACCAGGTCCTTAACCCTACATAGTGCACTACTTTTGACAAGGGCCAATAGGGCACTGGACAAAAGTAGGTCACTATGTAGGGAATAGGGTGCAATTTGGGACAAAGCCCGGGTCTAGTGCTGTAGTGTTTTCTCTAGAGACCCAGCCAATATCTCAGGGGGAAGAGAAGACATTGTATTAAGTAAACTACAAAAAGTAGACTAGCCTCAATGGCTTGATATTTTCACTGCATTATACAGGTCTAGGCAATCGACACTGAAATGAGGAAAGCACCTTAAAAATGGCACGAGGGGGTGGGAAATGGGTCATTTTGAATAAGGAAAAAATAAATGACCACACCGTCAGGGATCTCAGTATCCAGAGCCACAGCCGTTTCGTAGGTCCAGCAGCGGGCCACGTTGCGGATGGTGTAGCCTCCTCCACCCAGCATTAGCAGGGGAAGGTTGAATGACTTAATGTACTCAACACACTTAGCATGGCCTGACGGAAAAGCAGCATGAAGAGACAAAACACCACATAACTATAGGAACATGGAGTGCTTAGAACAGGCTAATACGCTTCTCTAAGAACAAATTAGATCATTACTGTTCAATAAATTACAGCGTAAAAACAGATTTCTGTGCAAATCCCAATGCTGTCTCAATCATTACAGTTAAAATGAAGCTATACAAGTTTAAAATGGACTCGCACATAAAACAGGTAAGACGACTAGCATACAGCCTCCTTACCGCGGATGGTGAGGTTGAAGCAGCCAAGTCGGTCTCCTGAGAGGGAGTCTGCTCCACATTGCAGAACCACTGCACTGGGCTGGTACATCTCCATCACCTTGGCCATCACCTGCCAAGACACAAACACATGTTTTTCTCTCCATTGTTTCCCTCTAAATCAGGGACTAATTTAGACCTGGGTCACCAGGTGTGTGAAATTAATTATCAGCTAGAACAGAAAACCATCAGAATCCGGACCTCATAGGGTAAAAAGCCAATTTATGCTTGATCCCAAAAATGTGGTTGAAGGCTCCGTATGGAGGGTGTGACGCTATTGCAGCACCTCCAGAGGCCAAATTGAGCTCTGTACCACATTGCCGTGCGCCTCAAATTTTGCAACAATGCGGAGGGCTCCGTATGGCTCCGTATTGACATGATTGGTTGACGATAAGTGGGGGCAGGAGGCCCTGTATAAACACAAACTCACTTCCTTGACAATAGCTCTGCGAATCGCAAGTAGTACGAATGCCCTGATTCTGCAGAGGCCATTTCACTGTAAATGCTTAGACCAGAGCAATTAGTGTTAAGTGCCTTGCTCAAGGACTAATTTTTCACCAGCAACCTTTCGGTTACTGGCCCAACGCTCTCATCCACTAGGCTACCTGCAGTTCCGCACTGAACACTGCCCTGATTCCCTGCGACACGTGTGCATACTTACAGGCCTGAAGATCAGCTCATACGACTCATCGTCAACGCCGTCCCTCAGGGGGAAGTTGACTGCGTAGTATTTGCCTTTTCCAGCACCAATATCCTAAGAACAGAGTGGAAATTTAGGATTTTAAAACACGTTTACACACTTGCTAATCCATAACTAAAATACTGCATCCATCATAAAGCGCTCTTCCCAAGCAAAATACTACAAATAATGGAAGTGAGATTATTTCTTATCTATAACTGTGGAAAGAAAGTCTCTACCTAGCTATCAAATGGGCCACTGTCACAGAGCACCAGGAAGTTCACATTGAGGAGTGACACATGGGGCTACGTCCCAAATGGCATCCTAATCTGTACATACGGCACTAGTTCTGCTGGTCAAAAGTAGTGCCATTTGGGACGCTACCAAGTACTCACCCTGAGGTCTCCAGTCCCGGGGAAGTACTCTCCATATTTGTGGAAGGACACAGTCATGACCCGGTCTGTGGTGTAGAAGGCTTCCTCTACTCCATCCCCATGGTGGATGTCAATATCTACGTACAGTACCCTCTGATGGTACCTGGGAACGAGGAGGTGTAAAGAATTAAACCAGAGGCAAGCATAGTAGAACACACGTTGATATATCAGGGTGTTTACAAAAACAACAAGAAAGTCACCATCACTAATGCATTTCATTGTAGAAGTCATACGGTTTAGCCGGTTTCTATCTGGGAACACAAACTCACTTGAGGAGCTCCAGAATGGCCAACACGATGTCATTGACGTAACAGAAGCCAGAGGCCTCAGACTTCTTAGCGTGGTGGAGTCCACCGGCCCAGTTCACCGCAATGTCCGTCTGCTGCCTGTTGAGTTTCACCGATCCCGCTGTGCCGAGGGAGGAAAAACATTGTTGTTTACACTATTTTCACAAGCATGCGTTGTGATTTCTGAACTAGTTCTGTTTGAAGGTGAAAAACTGTAGAGAGAGAAAAAAAATAAGATATATATATATTTGGGTTAGGGTTACCCTAACAGATACACTATACAGTACAAGTCAAAAGTTTGGACACATCAACTCATTCCAGGGTTCTTTATTTTGACTATTTTCTACATTGTAGAATCATAGTGAAGACATCAAAACTATGAAATAACACATTCCAGCTCTAACCATACTGTAGTAACCAAAAAGAGTGTTAAACAAATAAATGTTATATTTGAGATTATTCAAAATAGCCACCCTTTGCCATGATGAAAGCTTTGCACACTCTTGGCATTCTCTCAACCAGCTCCATGAGGTAGTCACCTGGAATGCATTTCAATTAACAGGTGTGCCTTGCTAAAAGCTCATTTGTGGAATTTCTTTCCTTCTTAATGCATTTGAGCCAATCAGTTGTCTTGTGACAAAGTAGGGGTAGTATACAGAAGATGGTCTTTTACCAAATAGGGCTAAGTCCATATGGCAAGAACAGCTCAAATAAGCAAAAGGTAATGACAGTTCATCATTACTGTAAGACATGAAGGTCAGTCAATCAGGAAAATTTCAAGAACTTTGAAAATGCAGTCGCAAAAACCATTAAGCGCAATGATGAAACAGGCTCTCATGAGGACCGCCACAGGAAAGGAAAACCCAGAGTTACCACTGCTGCAGTTACCAGCTTTAGAAATAGCAGCCCAAATAAATGTGTCACAGAGTTCAAGTAAACAGACATGTCAACATCAACTGTTCAGAGGAGACTGCATGAAATCAGGCCTTCATGGTCAAATTGCTGCAAAGAAACCACTACTAAAGGACACAAATAAGGAGACACTTGCTTGTGCCAAGAAACACGAGCAATGGACATTAGACCGGTGGAAATCTGTCCTTTGGTCTGATGAGTCCAAATTGGAGATTTTTGGTTCCAACCACCGTGTCTTTGAGATGCAGTGTAGGTGAACGGATGATCTCTGCATGTGTGGTTCCCACCGAGAAGCATGGAGATGGTGCTTTGCTGGTGACACAGTCAGTGATTTATTTAGAATTCAAGGCACACTTAACCAGCATAGCTACCACAGCATTCTGCAGCGATACGCCATCCCATCTGGTTTGCGCTTAGTGGGACTATCATTTGTTTTTCAACAGACGGAGAGTGACGGAGTGCTGCATCATATGACCTGGCCTCCACAATCACCCGACCTCAACCCAATTGAAATGGTTTGGGATGAGTTGGACCGCAGAGTGAAGGAAAAGCAGCCAACAAGTGATCAGCATATGTGGGAACACCTGTTGGAAAAGCAAACCAGGTGAAGGCGCTTGAGAAAATGCCAAGAGTGTGCAAAGGTGTCAAGGCAAAGGGTGGCTACTTTGAAGAATCTAAAAGACATATTTAGATTACACTTTTTTTGGTTACTACATGTGTTATTTCATAGTTTGTCTTCCCTATTATTCTACTTTGTAGAAAATAGTAATACATAAAAACCCTTGAATGAGTAGGTGTCCAAACTTGACTGGCACTGTATATACACAAAAGTATGTGGACACCTCTTTAAATTAGCAGACTGCAATTTCAGCCACAACAGTTGCTGACAGGTGTATAAAATTGAGCACACAGCCATGCAATCTCCATAGACAAACATTGGCAGTAGAATGGCCTTAGCGAGTAAAAATCGTTTGTCCTCGGTTGCAACACTCACTACCGAGCTCCAAACTGCCTCTGGAAGCACAAGAACTGTTCGTCGGGAGCTACATGAAATGGGTTTCCATGACCGAACAAGCCTAAAATCACCATGCACAATGCCAAGTGTCGGCTGGAGTGGTGTAAAGCTCGCCGCCGTTGGACTCTGGAACAGAGCAAATGCGTTCTCTGGAGTGATGAATCACGCCTCACCATCAGGCAGTCCGACGGACGAATCTGGGTTTAGCGGATGCCAGGACAATACTACCTGACCGAATGCAGTGCCAACTGTAAAGTTTGGTGGAGGAGGAATAATGGTCTGGGGCTGTTTTTCATGGTTGGAGGTATAGGCCCCTTACTTCCAGTGAATAAACATTTTATGCTGTAGCATTAAGATGACATTCTAGATAATTATGTGCTTCAAATTTGTGGCAACAGTTTGGGGATGGCCCTTTCCTGTTTCAGCATGACAATGCCCCCATGGACGAAACTAGGTCCATACAGACATGATTTGTCGAGATCGGTGGAAGAACTTGACTGGCCTGCACAGAGCCCTGATCTCAACCCCATCCACATACAATACATGACCAAAAGTATTTATTCATGGGAATATATTTGTATGTATGTATGCATACACTTACCAGCAGAGCCACCAGTAGACAACTGGCAGAACTCAAACAACCCATCAAATACAGGACAATCCTCACCAACATTAACTATGATAAAAACAAAAACACAAAATAGTGATTCAAGCAATCCATCAAGAAATACACATATTTTTTCCAATACTAGGTTAGTATGGGTAGTTTTCCCTGGTCCAGTCATAAGGTTAGTAACAACTCCTGGCCCTAGTTATGGCTCGACTTACACCGCTGCATTTGCTTGCTGTACTCTGACATGTTGTCTGGTCGTATGGATTGGAGGAACTGGATGTAATCGTCACTGTGGTATTTGGTAATTTCCTCTGCAGTGGCTTTGTGTGGTCTCTGCAACAAAAAAATCACAATTGCCTACTTGATGGCAAACGAGAGAAAAAGCCATACCTACATATTCAGAATTAACCTTTTTACTTGAAATCTTGTTATAAACGTACATATATTTCCATTTTTCTGTACAGTCCATAGTTCAACAGTAGGTTGTGGGTCATTCGAATTCGGTGTGGTTTCATGGGATGCCCTTGTCCATAATAGTAATTGCCAATGTCACCTGTTAAAAAGAGGAAAAAAGACCATAACTAAAAACAGAGCCTACATTTGAGAAATGTTGATGTTTCACACAGCTAACTATCCCCATGCAACATTCCAGCTCTAACCATACTATACTTATACTACCACACAATTCTATTTTTTACTACCGTTACTACAACAATGCAGTCAGTTAGCAGTACTAGCGCATGAAGGAACGCTGATAATGCGCAATAGCCGCTAGTGTCGTCATCTTCAGTCTTCAACGCTATCACTGGTCCCTTGTTGGCAGTAGTAAATTCATTTAACTTTCTGCTTATATTTTCAGTTTCATAAAAACAAATACCACAACAGTGTCTTTACTTGTTTAAAATAATATTAGTTGTAAAAGTAAACATGGCTGTGGCTGGCTAAACTCGCTAGCTACAAACAATGTGCCCCGACAAGAGTGAAGCCAGCTAAAATAGCACTAGCTACAGTAGCTGGTTAACGTTCACTAACTAGTCTAGTTTACCGATATATCTAGATCATAGTACACCGTCTCGTAACTTATTTCATGATCCTAACAGGAACATAAAACAAACCATGTCAGGATCGCTAGCCAATAGTACAGAGCTATTCAGAGAATGAATGGATATTACATTGCACTGGCTGTCATCACGCACCCAAGCTAACGCGCTAGTTTGGCCTTGGAAACTTATTCTGAAAACTCAAAATGAACATGCATTTCTTTACCGTCATAGTAGTAGCACACTTTCTTCTTGGTTCCACCTGCAACGGTGTAAGCCATGTTGAGTCGGATTTCTGTTTGAGATGCTTGCCGAAATGTAAGTAGTATTTATGAACCTGGTGGCCGATAGAGACCTATGTGAAGCCATTCACAATCAGGAATAGCCGCAATAGAGGCGTTTGCGGGTTGCTTTCAAAATAAAAGTTCTTAATTGAAAGTGATGCAAGTGGGTACAAGTAAAGGAATTAAGCCATTTGGACTAGATAATGCTAAACAAATTTGGAATGTTGTTATATAAATTCAAGAAAATACAATAATTAGAAGAAAACAAAACTCAGTTGACATCGCACTGTGTATGTATTAGACTTCAGAATTGTATTGAAACCGTAAAATTAGCCAGATTAAGTTTACCAGTCAATCCACTATGTGAATTGTACATTCGTATTGCACTGTACAGCCTTACCTATGGATTATGGATCAATGAAATGGGGTATCAGTATACTCAGTGACACACACACAGAACACAACTGTGAAGAGTTTTCACAAATATTAGTGTCGTAGCTCTTTGAAACCGCTATGAAATGAGCCACATAAAGCTTACCAGTCAACCATGTTGGACATTCATATTGCACTGTACAGCCTTACCTATGGATTGTGGATCCATGAAATGGGGTATCAGTATACTCAGTGACACACACACAGAACACAACTTTGAAGAGTACACACAAATATTAGCGTCACAGCTCTTATTGCGGGACTTTGACTGTGGGAAATCACCTCCTCAGTCAGCCTATTGTGTATATTGACATTCATATTGCACTGTACAGGGACTCTGAAATCACTGACCCATGGAGAAAATTCAAATAGGGGGTTCAAAACTTATGTTTTTGCTTCTCCCCTTTTTTTTTACCAGCGAATTATCATAATCCAAGTTTCAGTAATTATTTTAGCTAGTCTGTATAAAAAACAGATATGATAATTTTATAAGCTAAATTGTAAAATTGCGTGTGATATGATTGCATTTTGGAACCCCGCTCCGACTTAAGTCCTTTTTGGGGGTATCTGTACTTTACTTTATTATTTATATTTCTGACAACTTTTACTTCATTACATTCCTAAAGTAAACACTGTTGTTTTTACTCCAAATATTTTCCTTGACACCCAAAAGTCGAGGTGAGGAGAAAGGGGCAGTTCCTCTTGCTGTTCCGTAGGTAAGCACCATGGTCTTGTAGTGGATGCCAGCTTTGACTGGAAGCCAGTGGAGTGTGCTGTGGAGCGGAGTGACGGTTGAAAACCAAGCGGACTGCAGCGTTCTGGATAAGTTGCAGGGGTTTGATGGTATAAGCGGGGAGCCCAGCCAACAGCCAGTTGCAGTAGTCCAGACCGGAGAGGACAAGTACCTAGATCAGGACCTGTGCCACTTCCTGTGTGAGGTAGGGGTGTTGTAGAGCATGAACCTGCAGAAGCGAGTCACTGCTTTAATATTTGCAGAATACGAAAGGGTGTTGTCCAGGGTCACGCCAAGGTTCTTTGCACTCTGGTAGGGCGACACTGTGGAGTTGTCAACCGTGATGGAGAGGTCTTTTAGCGGGCAGGCCTTTTCTAGGGAGGAAGAGAAGCTCTGTCTTGTCGAGGTTGAGCTTAAGGTGGTGGACTGACATCCAAGTTGAGATATCTGCTTGGGAATGTTCACATAGCCATCTGCCCAGTAAAGAGACCTGACTCATTAGTAGATACGAGCACACTGGTGAGCCAGATTGGGAACTCTGTAATTCCCATTACCTGTACTCCTCTTTTTGTGATCCTGCTGTGGGGAGACCAGTCTAAGTCTCTCCGGGTGCTCATTGACTTTGGGGCAGATTAAAGTTTTATGGACGCTACCCTGGTATCGGAACTAGGTATCCCCACTCAACTCCTCTCCGTTCCAATGGACGCTAGGGCACTGGACGGCTGCTCCATTGGAAGAGTCACGCACAGCACAGTTCCCATTAATCTGCGGGTATCTGGCAATCACAGTGAGACTATACAGCTTCTGCTCATTGAATCCCCTCAGGTCCCTGTTGTGTTGTTATTTTCTTGGCTCCAAAAGCACAATCCCGTTATTAACTGGACCACGAGTTCAATCCTGTGTTGGAGCCCGTTCTGTCACTCCCACTGCCTTAAAGTGGTGCAGCCTCCCCCGAAATGTCCTCCTCTGGGTTTAATTAAAGCCTTGGATTTCTCTACTGTTCCCATAGAGTACCATGATACCCTGGAGGTATTTATCAAGGCTTGTGCTATTTCTCCTCCTCCGCATTGTCCCTATGATTGTGCCATTGACCTCCTCCCGGGCACCAAACTGCCTTGAGGTCGGCTATATTCCCTATCCAGCCCCGAGACCAATGCCATGGTGGAGTACATTGAGGACTCTCTGGCTGCTGGGAGCATTCGTCCTTCTGCATCCCCTGCCGGTGCAGGGTTTTTCTTTCTGGAAAAGAAGGACAAGACCCTGCGTCCATGCATCGACTACCGGGGCCTCAATGACATGACAATTAAGAATCATTACCCCCTGCCACTTCTCCCTTCTCAAACCTCTCCAGGGGGCTACCATCTTTACCAAGTTGGACCTTTGGAATGCCTACCGTGTTTTTCGGATACGCGAGGGTGACGAGTGTAAGACGGCTTTCAACACGGCCAGTGGACACTATGAGTATCTGGTCATGCCGTTTGGGCTCACCAATGCTTCCGCTGTTTTCCAGGCCCTGGTCAACGATGTGCTCCGTGACACGCTGAATCGGTTTGTGTTTGTCTACCTCGACGACATCCTTGTCTTCTCCCGCTCTGCCCAAGAACACGTCCTACATGTCCTTCAGTGCCTCCTGGAGAATCAGTTGTTTGTGAAAGCTGAGAAGTGCGAGTTTCAACGCTCTACTATCTCCTTTCTGGGATACGTCATCGCTGAAGGAAATGTCCAGATGGATCCTGAAAAAGTGAGAGTGGTGGTGGATTTGCCCCAACCCATGTCCAGAGTGCAATTGCAATGTTTCCTGGGGTTTACTCATTTCTACCACAGCTTCATCCGGGGCTACAGCACCCTGGCGGCTCCCCTCGCTAAACTCACTTCTCCCAAGGTACTGTTCACATGGTCCCCAGCTGTTGACAGGGCTTTTGTGGATCGTCCCGTCAGTTTGTGGTTGAGGTCAATGCTTCTGATGTTGGAGTGGGGGCCATCCTCTCCCAGCGATCTGCCCAGGACCAAAAGCTCCATCCTTGTGCCTTCCTGTCCCATCGTCTCAACTCCGCTGAGAGAAACTACGACATAGGTAACAGGGAACTTCTGGAGGTCAAGATGGCGCTGGAGGAGTGGAGGCAGTGGCTGTAAGGAGCGGAACATACATTTTTGGTTTGGACCGACCATAAGAATTTGTAATGTCTCCACACAGCCAAGAGCCTTAACTCTAGGGAGGCCTGTTGGGCTCTGTTATTCACCAGGTTCAACTTCAACATCTCCTACCGCCCAGGGTCTAAGAATGTGAAGCCAGATGCTCTCTTTCGCCTATACAGTTCCGCTGCCACATCCTCTGACTCTGAGACCATCCTATCCTACCTCATGCCCTGGGCTTCAGTTGTCTGGGGTATTGAGGCCCTGGTCCGCAAGGCACAGCGGTCCCAGCCGGACCCTGGAGGGTGCCTGGCTAACCGAATGTTCATCCCAGATCCTGGCTCCCGTCGAACCCTGGCCTTCCTCCGACAACGCTTCTGGTGGTCAACTATGGTTCCTGACGTCTCTGCCTTCGTCAACGCATGCACAGTATGTGCCCAGAATAAGACTCTGTGGCAAGCTCCGTCGGGCCTCCTTCAGCCACTGCCCGTTCCTCATCACCCCTGGGCCCATATTTCCCTGGATTTGTCACAGGGCTTCCTCCGTCTGATGGCAACACCGTCATCCTGACGGTAGTGGATCGGTTTTCCAAAGCCGCCCATTTCATTGATCTCCTCAAACGACCCTCTCCCACAATATCTAAGGAAGTCTTAGGGTTTTGCTCGCCTGAGGTAGAGTATCTCATGATAAGCTGTAGACCACACTGTCTACCTAGAGAGTTTATCTGTATTTTTCGTAGCTGTCTATATACCACCACCGCCAGAGGCTGGCACTAAAACAGCACTCAATGAGCTGTATTCTGCCATAAGCAAACAGGAAAACGGTCATCCAGAGGCGGCACTCCTAGTGACCGAAGACTTTAATGCAGGGAAACTTAAATCAGTTTTACCTAATTTCTATCAGCATGTTAAATGTGCAACCAGAGGGGGAAAAAATTAGAGACCACCTTTACTCCACACACAGAGAAGCGTACAAAGCTCGCCCCTAGCCCTCCATTTGGCAAATCTGACCACAACTCTATCCTCCTGATTCCTGCTTACAAGCAAAAATTCAAGCAGGAAGCACCAATGACTCGGTCAATAAAAAAGTGGTCAGATGAAGCAGATGCTAAACTACAGGACTGTTTTGCTAGCACAGACTGGAATATGTTCCGGGACTCTTCCAATGGCTTTTAAAAGTACCCCACATCAGTCACTGGCTTTATCAATAAGTGCATCGAGGACGTCGTCCCCACAGTGACTATACGTACATACCCCAACCAGAAGCCATGGATTACAGGCAACATTCGCACTGAGCTAAAGGGTAGAGCTGCCGCTTTCAAGGAGCGGGACTCTAACCCGGAAGCTTATAAGAAATCCCACTATGCCCTCTGACGAACCAGCAAACAGGCAAAGCGTCAACACCAACATCGAATCGTACTACACCGGCTCCGACGCTCGTCGGATGCGGCAGGGCTTGCAAACTATTACAGACTACAAAGGGAAACACAGCCGAGAGCTACCCAGTAACACGAGCCTACGGGACGAGCTAAATAACTGCTATGCTCGCTTCATGGCAAGTAACACTGAAACATGCATGAGAGCATCAGCTGTTCCGGAAGAATGTGTGCTCACGCTCTCCGCAGCCGATGTGAGTAAGACCTTTAAACAGGTCAACATTCACAAGGTTGCTGGGCCAGATGGATTACCAGGACGTGTACTCCGAGCATGCGCTGACCACTGACCACTGACATTTTCAACCTCTTCCTGTCTGAGTCTGTAATACCAACATGTTTCAAGCAGACCACCATAGTCCCTGTGCCCAAGAACACTAAGGTAACCTGCCTAAAAGACTACATGACCCGTAGCACTCACGTCTGTAGCCATGAAATGCTTTGAAAGGCTGGTCATGGCTCACATCAACACCATTATCCCAGAAACCTTAGACCCACTCCAATTTGCACACCGCACCAACAGATCCACAGATGATGCAATCTCTATTGCACTCCACACTGCCCTTTCTCGCCTGGACAAAAGGAACACCTATGTGAGAATGCTATTCATTGACTACAGCTCAGTGTTCAACACCATAGTGCCCTCAAAGCTCATCACTAAGCTAAGGACCCTGGGACTAAACATCTCCCTCTGCAACTGAATCCTAGACTTCCTGACGGGCCGCCCCCAGATGGTAAGGATAGGTAACAACACATCCGCCACGTTGATCCTCAACACGGGGGCCACTCAGGGGTGTGTGCTCAGTCCCCTCCTGTACTCCCTGTTCACTCATGACTGCACGGCCAGGCACAACTCCAACACCATCATTAAGTTAGCTAATGACACAACAGTGGTAGGCCTGATCACCGACAATGCTGAGACAGCCTATAGGGAGGAGGTCAGAGACCTGACTGTGTGGTGCAAGGACAAAAACCTCTCCCTCAACGTGATCAAGATAAAGGAGATGATTGTGGCCGATAGGAAAAGGAGGACCGAGCACACCCCTGTTCTCATTGACGAGGCTGTAATGGAGCAGGTTGAGAGCTTCAAGTTCCTTGGCGTCCACATCACCAACAAACTAACATGGTCCAAGCACATCAAGACATCCGTAAAGAGGGCACGACAAAGTCTATTCCCCTCAGGAGACTGAAAAGATTTGGCATGAGTCCTCAGATCCTCAAAAGGTTCTACAGCTGCACCATCGAGAGCATTCTGACGGGCTGCCACACGTTGACTCTGTACCGGTACCCCCTGTATATAGCCCCGCTATTGTTATTTACTGCTGCTCTTCAATTATTTGTTTTTCTTATCTCTTACTTTTTAAAACGTTTTTTGTTATATTTTCTTGAAACTGCGTTGTTGGTTAAGGGCTTGTAAATTAAGCATTTCACCTGTTGTATTCGGGGCATGTGACAAATACAATTTGATTTGATAGTTCAGCTATTTTACACATTTTCATATTTGTTTCCTCCCTCGTTTAGCATGTGTTAAGAACATCAGTCCACTTTCTCTCCCCCAGGTGGCCATGCACAGCTGTTAAAAATGATTACATGCTTCATATCGGCTTTTTTTCTTGTTGCTCTTTTTATACTTTGAGGGATTTGTGTGCTCTAGTATGAGCTGTCTCCCCTCTGTCTGTCTTCTCCGGTGTGTGGCACTGATTCTCTCAACAAAGATTGTGGGGAGTCAGGATGCTTTATCAACAAAGAGTGGGTCCTGACTGCTGCTTATTGCTTCTCCAGGTAGAAAGACCTAACCTTACCCATCCGCCAACCCTTACAGTATATTATGTCAATGTGTGATTGAAAGGTCTATCTACGCTGTATTTTCCTACGTACTGTTACATCTATTGTATTCAAGTATTTTTATGACAACTCTACCATGTCAATTATAATAAATTAACTTCAGTTAACTTGCACAGGAAAAAGAAAATGTGTGCTTGCTGACTGGTCTTGCATTATTACTGGTTGTCAAATAAGTTGTAGCAGTGGTAGTGACTCCAGAGAGCTATACATCACAGAATTGTGTAAACAGTGTCAGCAAGCACACTAATAATAGTTTGCATCAACTCTCTTCATTCTCAGCACCAGCACATTCGGCCTGCTTGTCTACCTGGGCCGGCAGAATCAGCAAAGCATCAACGCTTGCAGATGATCTCAGATCATCTGCAACCCGAACTACAACAGTACAACCAGCGACAATGACATATGTTTGCTGAAGCTCTCGTCACCCGTCACCTTCACTGACTACATCCAGCCGGTCTGCCTGGCAGCAGTGGGCAGCACCTACTACACTGGCACTACTAGCTGGGTCACCGGATGGGGCGATATCAATATTGGTGGTGAGATCTGATGGTCCCGATGCTGACTTTGCATTGACAAGCCATACATACCCTTTATATACATATACATGTAACCACTTTTTTTTGCCCGTTCCGTTTATACCAAAACAGTTGGAGCAGACCACGAAAGATCAGAAATGTACAATAAGTGTGTTTTAATTCAATGTGAAAATGAATCTACTGATAAATATGTTCTTGTGATGTAAATAAGTTGGAAATCAAATGTCATTTTGTAATGCTACAGGATTACATTTGGTTGTTTATCAGAACTCAGTTGTTAAATGCCTTTCTATTTAGCCATCACACTTGATGATGAAATTGATTTTTTGTTGTTGTATATTGCGGGACTAAGCACACACCCCTGAGGGGCCCCCGTGTTGAGGGTCAGTGTAGTGGTGTTGTAGCCTACCCTTACTGCCTGGGAGCGGCCTGTCAGGGAGTCCAGGATTCAGTTGCAAAGGGAGGTGTCCAGTCCCAGGGTCCTGAGCTTGGAGGTGATTATGGTGTTGAACGCTGAACTGTAGTCAATGAACAGCATTCTCACATACAGTAGGTGTTCCTCTTGTCCTGGTGGGAGAGAGCTGTGTGAAGTGCAATTGAGATTGCGTCGTCTGTGGATCTGTTGGGGCGGCATTCGAATTGGACTGTGTCTGGGAGGATGGTGTCGATGTGTGCCATGACCAGCCTTTCAAAGCACTTCATGATTACAGATGTGAGTGCTACAGGACGATAGTCATTTAGGCAGGTTACATTGGAGTTCTTGAGAACAGGGACAATGGAGGTCAGCTTGAAACATGTAGGTGTACCCAGTAAAACAGCTGTTAAGCTGAAGATTGAAATTGGTTACATTTCTACCTCCACCTCCACAGCCTATGTGTTAGACCTGGGATATCGTTCAAATAAAAGCAGCCTGCTTTCCTTCCTCCCTATTCACCGATTTCAAAAGGTTGGATTTGGTAAAAACCAAAAGGGGGAAGGCCTGTTCAAATCCAGTCATCCACAGATCAGTGTTTATCTAAAAAAAAAAGGAAGAAAGGAAACCAGGGTGGACGCAAGCGTGGAAAGAAGGTTGTACTTAAAAGTATTCTAAGTACCTCCGTTTTGAATTTATACGTTTGCTGGATTAGGTTGGTCCAGGACTCTCGTGGTCTGCCCCCGAGAAGGGAGGCACTGCCTCAAAAATGAGTCTCTCTGGGGATAAAGAGAAGGGGGGGTGGCGTTGTCTTTAAAATGAGATAAAGGGGGGCGCTGCCTCTAAAATTAGTCTCTCTGGGGATAGAGAGGAAGGAGCACTACCTCTAAAACAAGTCACTCTAGATGACATGATGCCAACAGTAAAGCTATGAGGTAGGACACAAGGGTGTGTGTGTGAGTGAGTGAGTGAGTGAGTGAGTGAGTGAGTGAGTGAGTGAGTGAGTGAGTGAGTGAGTGAATGAGTGAGTGAGTGAGTGAGTGAGTGAGTGAGTGAGTGAGTGAGTGAGTGAGTGAGTG